>NW_009235457.1:11409-53389 GCF_000690835.1 Fulmarus glacialis
TTATTAGGATGGAGGGCCTTGAACAAATACAGGAAAGCTGTAAGGAAATGAGGGAAGCAGTTGGCTCAGGAGAATATGATGTCCTGAAAACTCACAGAAAAGAGCAGTCAGAAGTTTGGAAACACTGATGCTCTTGACAAACAGAGACAGGAGGAGACTGGGCGTGGGCTTTGAAATTTGGGTGGATGTTGTGTACTGAGAGCCTTCTTCAGTTGCATGACCACATCTAGTGCTATCTGGCTAGGAAAGGTATTCAAAAGATCTCCCTGTGGTCAGTGCAGACTTTGAACCTGATCTTCTCTGGGATCACCTGTTCCTAGCTGGAGAATCTAAGGAAGCGAGCAACTGCCATGTGAAATCCTTTGTATATGGGGTAAGCATCCCAGTCCATATACAGTGGGCAGTGAGCAGGGAGTGACATCATGATCTCAGGAGGACTAACAGCTGATGGTGAATTCCATTTTTATAGGCTTAACTGTACACTGAACACTTCCAGAATGATAAGGTGTTGACAGCTTCTTGGACACTATAATCCAAAACAAATGCAGCTTTTTGCAAGGCCTGTGACTTAATACATCAGATAGCACACTAATGGGTATTTGGAGTGCACTCAGGAACTGTGATGTCTGATATAGGGAAGGGCCCTTAAAGAATAGGCCCTGCAAGATGTGATTTTTGTGGAGCTATCGTAAGTAGAGCTCTGCAATTAAAAGTTTCAAGGCTTTACAGTAGCAGTGGTGGCTCTGAGGAGAGCTCAGTTCTTCTAACTAGACAGAAGCATTGACATGATGATCAGGATCAAAACTTACCTGAGCTCAGGAGATGTCCGTGTCAAGCTGTCTGCCTTAGGACTGTGCTGATGCTATTTCTGCTGCACTTTGATAACTATCCCTCCAACAGCTGGTGGTGGTGAAAGGCAGCATTGCGGTCAGAAAGCCTCACATACACCAGTGATGACAGACTATTCCTCTTCCCCTCACCTTTCACTTTTCATTAGGTGTTTCCACACCAACCAGGTATGATCTGTTTATTCCCTCTTCAGAGGCATTGAATATTGTTAACTGCTGGAGGAGGTGTGAGACCAGGCTGGATGTAATAGTGGTTTAATCTAGGAAGATGCATCTCATGTTTCAAAACATCTGTGAGTCTCCAGGCATTTTTACTCTAACTTTCTTCAGACTTTAGTTAGTCATCTGTTTGGTTTCATGTTCCACACCTGATGGAGCACAGAGGGAGGCTTTGTTTTAGGCTGACATTCAAGTGCTGTAAAAGATTAACTACTGAAAAGTCACCCTCCATTGTTTCCATTGTAGTATCACTGAAACTGAAAATGTTGAGTAAAATATTTTCCAAATTGTGATCTTTAGCAAATCTCTGTAAACACCAGTGTCTTCTCTCTTTGTTGGTCTGTAAAATCTAATGACAAAGGTTTGATTTGTTTAAGGAAAAAAAAGAAATTAACACACAGCAAATAAATTCTATAGGTACTTCATAGCAAGGATAGATTGATTTCAGGAAAAGGTCCAGTTCTTCTGATGGGTGTGTTACTGTTGGTAGCCAGTACAAACAAGCTTTTATTAACACACAGGGTCTCATGTACTCTGGGGGACTGGCAATTGTGAGGATGTTATTTGCTCAAGAGCCAGAGATAAAACTACAAACATGCAGTGTGCTTTATTTTATCTAAGTGCTGTCTTGCTTCTGATGCCAATTCTTATCACTGGCTCCAAGCCTGACCTTGAGTAAATTATTTCATCACTAAGTTCTTTCAGGATCATGGATCAAAAATGTCATAATCATTGCAAAATGTTGTTAAGTCAGGTTTCTGCTTATGACTGTATTCAAGCAAATGATTTGGTATACTGAGACCTTCCAAGGGTATTCACCATTCTGTGCTGGAACTCTCCCTTTCTATCTTGGCTGCAGTGCAGAAGGGCGGATTTTTTATACTGCAGAAATTAATGAAAGTGATGTTGCCTGACTTGCTGTTGAAACATTACACTTAATGTTAACTACTGGAGTTATGGAAAAGAGGGAAAAGATAGTTGGTGCAAATTCATAGGGTTGTCAGTACAGTTGGAACAGCTTACACACAGAATCTGTCCCAATAGGCTGTAATCATCATGTACTCTATGTGATTCATGGAAAAGGTGGAAGCAACATGTCTTTGAAAGCCGTAGCAGTAGGAAAATGTTCACATGTGGCAACAGTTGTGTGAAGGTTACACAACTGTTTTGATCCTGGAGTGAACAAGTTTGATCGAGATCACCAGGATATTCTTCTGCAGTGAAATCACAGTATTCCTGTCGTACCACTACCCATAGACAGGAGAAGGTTGTGCAGTTTGTCACGTGTCCCCAATACCACTGGATTGTGCTTGCAGTGACAAGCAGCATTTGCTTCTGCTTCACAGGGATATTCTGGCAACATGATTCAGTCCCTGCTATGTGTGTCATCCTAGCTCGCTTTTCCGCTGGGAGTGCCATCAATCTGAGATGAATTTCTACACAGTTGTGTTTCAAGTGCCTTCATGATGTCCTCTTGTTTGCCCTCCTTTGGGTCTGTGTGAGTAGCACTGACTCTACACACCTGGAGACACCTCTACTGTCAGTTGAGTAGGGGGGTCATTTTTCAGTTGACAGAAAGTCAGCAGGAGAGAGCAGCTTCAGTTAGCACGCTCCACCTGTAACTCCTGCTAATAATCCTAACTCCTGTCCTGGGCCTGCTTAGTCCACAATGACTCATACTGCCACCATTTTTATCCCAAGAAGGCCTAAAAAGCCAAGCCCATAAAGGAATAAGGTTAAAAATCAAACACCCTTACCCTAACCTCAAGATCAGAAAGCTACCAGCGCTGGACCCTCACAGCATGCCTGACATCCATTTCCTGGCATCCATCCATTTTCATGTGTGATGTTTAGTTTCCCTGCAATGTCACGCAGCCACGGTAGAGTCATGCAAGAAGTGCTTTGCGTAACACGCGTTACGTTACACCTCCAGAGCGTAATTGCGTGTTCCATCAGTACTGCAGGGAGGGCAGGTGCATACTTACAAGACTCTTTGCCACGTTTGTCTTCTGCAATGTTGATATGTCATGTCATGCTCTTGGTACCTCACTCACAGGATCTGTCAGAGGTTTCAAGATTGTCAGAATTCCTATGTAACCAATATGACACTGGCTATAGCTTTTGTATGACTTTGGAAAATTAAGGGAAGGTTTTCGTGAAGTGTGTTGTGTGGCCTAAGAAGAAGTCCAGCTGAAGTTTCAATCAGTCGACTCTCCCTGCCATCTGCTGAGCAGGGTGATCACAACCAGAGAATTACTATTGGAGAGAACTCTTGAATAGGAAAAGCATAAAAATCACGTTTCTATACAGAGGAACAAACCTAACAATGCTTGATTTGTATTTTCATGAATTAATCAGAGAGAAGCAAGGTAAAACACCATGTAGAGATGTTTCTGATATGTTCACACCCCTTATGAGTTTATCTACTGTGAATTAAAGAAGAAAGAACAGGTCTTTGATACTTTAATTGAAAGGAAAATGAAAAAACTTCAGGCTCTGTTCAGTAAGCTGCATCCCGTGCCCGAGTCCTGTTTTGTAATGCAGTATTTGGAGGCTGTGGTGTTCTTTTTAGGAATGAGACCCTCAGCTGTGAAAGCTGAGAAGCAACCCTTGGTTATTCATTAACACCAGACTCAGCCAAGGAAACTTCCTTGTTAGTATGTGCCATGAACTGAAATTAATGGGCAACACCACAGCTTCAAACAGAGTTTAAGTAAGTATTTTCATTGTTTTTCTTTCAGTTTAACTTCATTTGCACTATAATAATCAACTACTTAACTTATACTTGAAGCAAAAAGTCTTGATCATTTTTTTTCTTAAAGCTTGTCCTGTAAGAAGGCAGGTATTAAAGTGAGCCAAGAGGCTTTTTCTGACACCCTTGAAATATGTATCATGCAAAATGTTTTTTGGGATGTTCAACACTTTCCTAAAAGCCACAAGGGCAAGATTAAGGCAACAAAGTAATCCCCTTCAGAAATTTTTTGGCAAGCAGCCAGAAGCAAAGAAGCAACTCACAGCTCTCAGATTACTTGAAATTTGTGGCAGCTATGTTGTCCCCAAGATTTAGACACCCTCCTACACAATTACGCTCTCCCCTTTATATTAATTTGCATATGTTAACTTACATAACTATGCTTTATATCTTAACTTACTATATACTATTTACATGCCCTCCTGGGTTTTTTTTGTTCTCAACTAAAATTTATTTACAGGCAAAAAATAGAGTTTTGGCCAGGGAACACAGTCTTTGTTTCTACTGGGAAAAATCAAACCGGTAAAGACTTTCTTCAGTATGACAGTCATTTTCTGTGGGTAGTTATGTCCGTGTCTGCAGCTGATGTTAGAGACACTAAAATCACAGAAGGCAAGATGAAAATCACCCTTAAAAATAAGTCAGCTATGCCATTCCCTGGTCTTCACGTGATATTTCATTGTGTTTTGTCCAGTCTTACATTAATCAAGCAATTTGTCTTTTTTTCCTAAGATAAACACCCTCACTGTGATTGATACTTACTATCAATCACAGTAGTTAGGAGATACCAGTGCAAACCAGGGCACCATTATTCTGCACTGGGCACATACACTTAATAGGAGAGTGAGCCTTGGTTCCAAATGTTCTTATAAGCAAATCAGGTTTTTCTTAGTCAGACTCAGTATTACATACTAAAGTATTTACACAGTAGGATCTGTTTGGAAGAGAGAAACATTTTTAATATTACAAAACTCTCTGTGCTGCTGACTCAGCTACAGTGATTTATGCTGTACACTCACCTTTCACCTAATTTTCACATGTGCAGAACAGTCTTGAGATCCTGTGTCTCGAGATAGCATTTTTACATGTCTGGAAGATTTATCACAATGCAGGACAAAGACAAGCCAACTTGTTTTTTGCCTTGGCCTGCCAAAATCTACTCCCACTCAGTGCTTAGCTATGTGAAACTTGGTGACAAGAAGCTCCAGCTCTGGTTTTGTGACTAGTTCTACATTATTTTACTATTGTCACTTAAATGAACAGTTAAAATAAAGAACCCATCCTGTGATGTGATCTAAAAATGTGACACTATACAAGGAAATGGAAATAGGAGGGAAGATTACTAGTGAAAGGTAATAGCCTTCTTGCTTACTAGTATGCATATATTAAGCCTATTAGTATTTTTAATAGAATACTGTTTGTGTGGATGCAGATTGTGTCTCTAATTCATGCTGAATAGCACTGCAATGCATGGGCAGTCCCACTGAAAACTGATCAGGAATTAGCAGGACTTTGGCTAGTCTTGGGAATGTGCCCAGCAGGGAGCTGTTTTGATATTGAGGAGGCATCGTCTCAATCAGGAAAAGATTGGTTTTAGACAATGTGATGGACAAAACAGAGAAACAAAAGTAATCAGTGAATCTGAAATCCCCATCTATGATATTAAAGCATTCATAATACATCTTTGAAAGAATGGTCACCACAAGAAATGACCAGAAAAGTCAGAATGCTACACAGAACACCACAGGAATTGGTATCAAGGACTCTAAGGCTGAGGGGGTTTTTTCTGACATTGCAGTGGAGTTAAATCTCTAGCAACCAATAATCAGAATACAGCCAAAAGCCTCCCAAAGACACTTCTGTCACAACAAATCTGTAGAAACAATTCCAGTTGTGAATTCACTCTCAGTACATCAGCAAAGACAACCACAGAAGATGAAAAGTCTTACAGGAATTTTTGAGCTCAAGGATTTTTCTTTCCACACAGAAAACAGTCTTAGACTGTTCAACATAAAAGCATTCACAGAGTCATTCAGGCTGGAACTGACCTTGGGAGGACACTAGCCCAACCTCCTGCCCAAAGCAGGGTCATCTGCAAGATCAGACCAGGATACTCAGGGTTTTGTCCACTTGGGGTTCAAGAACATCTAATGACATAGATGGCACAATCTCTCTGGGAAGCCTGCTCCACTGCCTGGCTGTCCCTGTGGGAAAAAATTTGTTTCTTATCTCCAGCCTGAACCTCTTTAGTTTCACCTTAATTCTCACCCTCCTGCCAGGCACCACTGTGAAGAGCCTGTCCCTGCTCTGTCCATCCCCTTCCCATAGGTGCTGGGGTGCTGTTAGGTGCCTCAAAGCCATCTTTGTTTCAAAGCTGAGCTCTGCTCACGCTGCTGCAGATGCTGCTGGCCGCCATTGCTGATCAGATGCATGGCAGGCCCTTGCTCAACTGGCTGCCTACCAGAGCCCAGGACCTTCTCCCCAGCGCTGACCCCAGCCCCACTGGCAGTGCTGCTGGGACTCTGCCTGCCCGGGGCAAGGCTGCACATTGCTCCTGCCCCAAGTGCATGGGGGCCCTGTCGGACCCTTTCTGCTGCCTATTCAGGTCCCTCTTGATGGCAGCCCTGCCATCATGCATTATCGACTGGTCCTTGCAACTTGGTATTATCTGCTAACTTGATGAAACTGCACCCCATCATCTTGTTCACCTCGTCAGTGGTACAGATCTTAAAACAGGACAGGTCCCAGTACAGACCCCTGTAGACATCTTACCAGCCTCAAGGCAGAGTATGACTCATTATCCACCAGCCTCTGAGGCCTATCATCCAACCAGGTATTTATCCATCTGGTTGTCTACCCACCCAGGCTGTAAAATACCCCAACTTGGACACAAGAATATTGTGGAAATAGTGTTGTAAGCATTGCTAAAGTTGAGTAAATGACATTCACTACTCTCCTCTCATCTGCAGTTCCAGTCATTTTTTTACAGAAGACACCCAGCTGGTCACGCATGATTTCCCCTAGACAGTCGATGCTGACTGTCCACAGTCACTCCTTCTTCTCCTTCATGTGCCCAGAGAAGTGCTTCAAGAGGACTTGCTCCACCTCAGTGAGGTTGACTTCCCTGTGATTCCCCAGTGTGTTCTTTTGATTCTTCTTGAAAATAGATGAAGATAGGTTTCCTTTTCTTCAGTTGTTATGGACCTTTCAAAGATTTAAGCAGCCTTGCAAGGAAATTAGTCATCACTCTTCAGTGCCGCCCATTGGGTCTTACGTGCTGAGTATTTACAATCTCAGGTTGGGATTTCAGGCAGACTTTAATATGACTGTCAAGCAAATAGTCCTGTATCTAAGGCGGCGTGTCTTCCTCAGTTGAACAGATCCTACAGTGTAGCAGTATGATAGATCTTATTTTGCACCAGGTCTCTTTCGTGCAGAAGTAACAGTCGTTATTTGACCCCCACTCACAAATGGTCCACCGCGTGTTGACAGCATGACTTTTCAGAACAGTGTATAGGAAGAGGAGTCCAAAGAGCAGTTTACAGAGTGTGTCAGCACACTGTGTTTCACCTCTAAGAGGAAGTCAGCAGCTGTGTGGGGTGTGTGTGCTGTCAGCATACCTGAAGTAGTCAGTTAAGTTCTGTCACGGATTGTACATATATACCATGACTATGGCTGTGCAGAGTACTTCCCCAGGTCCCTGCTCTCAAAGGACTATAAACAGTGTCTATAAAGATGAAGAATTACAGAAGTCGCCATGAAAAACAGATGACTGGGTTTGAGCTTAGCCCTTTCTTCACTGAATAATTTCCTCCACTGCTGTAGGAGAGCAAAGTTGGAAGGGAAGAGGGCAGGACTTAACTTTCCTGCTAAGACTGGGCTGCAAAGGGCATTTGTCTTGCTGTTGCAGCACATGCACTGTGCAGCCTCAGACCTCTTCGGAGGTGATGTTGCTGGTCAGCCATCAGTAGGTCTTGACCTGTGGGTGAGTGTGGTGAGGTTCTGGGGTGGTGGAACGGCCCCACTGACCCAAGACAGCTGGAGGTTAATAGCCTGGAAAATTCAGAGGGTGAAACTGGCTCACTGTCTTAACACCTGCAAGGACTGTCATGCCAGCTGCTGCTGCTAGTGAGCAGCACACAAAAGGAGGCTTAGCGTGGCTGGCTGTGAGAACACACATGCATGCAGCTGCATGGGGCAGCTGTTTTCTACATGTTACTAAACCCTGGGAATATTGTAGAAACTCTGGCAACCCTTACTAAGGCTTGTAGCACACAACTTTGTTTTAAGATGGTGAAGATTATTTCATAACTAATTCAGGACTAACATGAAAGCTTGTTAGGTATTCCAGGATTTTCCTTCCTGGGAAATTTTGGACACATTGTATTAGTTCTTTACTATTACATAATTTTATTAGATATATTTTTAGATATCATATGTCTACGTAGGGATCTCTGTCTGTTTTATATGCATTACATTAAAGGCAAAATAATTTGCAAAGTCTCATTGATACTTAAACCTAAAAAAAGATGCACTCTACAGGATTTCTTTCTGGTTTTCCTATGGCGTTCTCTCACTGAATGTCATGAATGTCTTTTGCAGCTGTAAGGCTGAGAAGGTGGGCTTTGTGCATGGAATTTTAATGCCATGAGAAAAAAGCTTCTCTCACAGGCTTGGAGGCCACCATAGGTATGCCTTCTTGCCCTCACAATAGATGAGATTCTAATGGAGAAGCCACTACCACCAACCAGGGTGGCTTGCACGGGTACCAGTGCAAGCCTGGACTCAGTTCTTCCTCTGTTCTCACCATGAAGTGAAGCCACGCTGACCTTGTAAGGGAGTTGCTTAGATGACATATGCCCAGATGTTCCAACAGATTATTTATCTTCCAGCTGCAACAGAAGTATAAAACCATCTGGTCCTTCCAGTCAAACTTTAGAAAAATCATCCCAGATTGTAAGTCTGCTGATGAGGTTGACAGATCATTTGAGCATCCAAGAATAGACATCCTGGCATCACTCCTACCCAGTAGTCTCAACCATCTGATGTCTCTTCTCCAGCTGTGGCCATTGTCTAGCACATCAGATAATGGCTAAAAAGAAAAATCCATAATACGTGCAGCTGAGCATGCTGTTCTCAGAAAAACAAAGTCATTACAGGTTTTTGGCAGCATGACTGCATGAACTTTGCAGAGCAACAAATACTGGGGGTACACTAAGGTGTCTCCCCTGACAGCTCTCCCTAGAGCCCCTAGGAAAGAGGTGAAGGAGACAATATGAAGATTCACGGGAATGTACATCTTATCAGCAATATTTCAGACTGATAGTGAAATAACAGTTTTGTAAAACTGCTTTTTCTAGTGCTCTGTTTGCATAGTTACATAGAACAGACACCAGTGTCAAGGGACCAACAGTACAAGAAGACCCACTTGCTGGAAGTCAAAACTAATAAAATTCAGGCTGGAACTAAGGCATGAATTTTTAACAATGAAGCCAATTAATCACTGGAAATTGCACTTACCCAGAGATTCTTCATCCCCTCCAGGACTGGAGATCTGCTGAAAAGAAGTGCGGAAATGCTCAAGCAGAAGGTACAGTCTTGATGCAGAAATTGCTGAGTAAGTTTCTCTGAACTTACAGGAATTCAGTTTCTGTCCTGTCTGTCCTCAGAAGCTCTGTGCCAAGTCATTCAGCAGAACACTTCCTCAGCATCACATTGCTGCTTTTAAAAATGTTACCCTCCGATCAAATGCTAGCAAACCCAGACAAATTAAACAAATACTTGCTTATTTACACACATCTAGGATAATCATGATATGTGAGATAGGGCACTGCTGTCATGATTGTGGGGGGTAAACACTGCACAACAACTGGGACCCCACTGCAGGAATCAAGTGGGTGAGGTGAGTCAGTTTAGGAAGCCAAACAAGGATAAAACTATTCACTTATTTATTTGGTAGGGCTGGTTTTGTGTCAGTTTAGCTCCGTGATCAGGCTGGTCAAACAAGCACCAACAGTGGTGAAGGAGGAGCAACAAGCACAAAAGAGGGGAGAGAAGAGCAGGGCAGCTGGATAATTTAACCGCTGTTTTCAGCAGCAGCTGAAAACTAGAGTAGTTCACCTGTAGTGTACCCTAACCCTGGGAGCTGATTTTCCATAAGCTGACAAAGGTGACCACTTGAATGCACTTCCTCTTTTCCTGCGCACAGATGAGTAAGAGCTGATGTTATTTTTGTTAGTATTTATTGTATTATGTATTGTGCAGGTGCCTCATGGGCCATCCTGTGTGGGTGGCCACACCACACCTGGGGATTACCCCACACACATTATTGGAGTTGCTTATAATAGATATAATGGCTGGTGAGTCCCACCCCCTAATTCTGGCAAGGTGGAACATATGTAAGGCTTGTCAAATGACATGGCATTCAGACACTACAATGATGGGGCAAAGCATAAACACATAAACAGGTAGGGAGATCAGATTTGCTTCTGAAATTATCTGGGTCTCAAATAAGCCCTCTCAGATAGGAAAAAATGGTTGATCCTTAACTCAGATAATTTCTTAAGCCCCCAGACAGCTGCACAGCAGAGCCTAGGGGTGTGGGAGGGCCATGAGTGACAAGCAGCAGGACAGGAGGAATGGGGAGGCAGGAGCTTCTCAGGCGAGCTTCATCACTGGAGTAAATGTATCACTGAGTCAACCCCCTTTTTTTGTGATGAGAAAATACCAGAAGATAGTAATTGTAGGACACGCTATCCAAGTATTACCACTGTTTAAATTACTATAATTGTAATAATGCATCACAACTGAATACAATGCTTCAAATACTGCAGCTACACAAAGATAGGCTTGATGGCTGTGTGCTTTCCCAGTTTATGCAGTACTGTCAGTTGGTGTGTCATCTAGCTTTCCTAACTTTCCATTATCCTACCAGCTTTACTCTGTTGTTTTCTTACAGAAAAAATGTCGTCCCCTGAGTATTTAGGAAAGCACATACCTCAGCTATTTTATTTCTTGGTTCAGAGTAAGGGACTGCCTCTTCCCTTTTGGTATCTCTCAGTTTTGATGTATTTCCCATAGCTGTCTTTCTGCTTTCAGTATGTATCAGCTCTGATCATTCTCTGTTGGAGCCACTTCTCTATTTGAATAAAATGTCTGTTCTTAGACATGTCTGCAAATGTGAAATTCTGTGGTGTAAACTGCGAAAGATGCTACATATATTTTCTTCATACCTACTAAAGAATTGAATCTTCAAGTTAGGACATTTTTGATCACCATATAACCCTATACATTAGTGTTGCAAAGGGTTATTTCACATATAAGGTCTGATTTTTTTTCTAGTTGGGAAGGGAATTGAGAGGTGGCTTTAAAAGACACTGACTTAGTTAACAATATCAGTTAATGCAGACCTCTGCTCCAAGACTTAATGCACAGTTTACTTCCTCCCTGTGAAGCTATGGAATTAGTCTTTTAGGTGTTAATGCTGGTGAGCACTGTGGCACAGCATCATCCTAAGAGAGAAGCTTTGATTTCCTTTTTTTTTTTTCCAAGTTATATGTAGGTAACTGCTTCAGTGGGTATGTATCAAAGCCCCAGACCTGTACATGGCTCTCCTTACACTGCCACGGCACTGTAACTTACTGATGCAGTTTCTTGTTTTGGCTGAAGCTGCCACCAAAAAGGGAGGTCTTTCTCTCCTTCTTCCTCTTAATTTGGGTTTCTTGTGCTAGTTGTCATGTAACCAAAAAACATAAACAAACCCAAGATTGGTTTTCCATCTCACCAGTGAGTGCTTAAAGAAGCACTGCCAATGCAAAGAGAGAGAGGAATGTGAATGTCTGTGTGTGTGTGTGCCTGCTTTCTTAGAGAGTTTAAGCCACTGCATCCAAAGCTCTTGGTGGACGAAGTGTGTGTCTGCTCGAGATGTTAGAGGAACTTCAGTGTATTTGACATATCCACTACCAAAGAATCTTCCTACTGCTTTGCAGGAAAGTGCTCCTGTGTATGTGAAGAATTTGCAAACATGCGAAGAATCTCTGTTTGTGTTTTTTCCTGTTTGGTGATGCCTGCGCCCAATTATGCTGGGCCTCTTATTTTTGGTTATCAGGATGGATTGAGTTCTATTACAGGACAGTATTAGCAACTTTTATCAGGGAGGTAAGTAATTATATATATTTTAGTAAAAGAAAATTGGATCAGCAAGGTTTTATGAATGTGCATGTATGAAGGAATGCAGGAATTAATATTCTGAAAGAATATCTATTAATTGTTTCCATGTAACATGTATGGTGGCATATACTTAAAATATTTCTATACTATGCTTGAAATATTTCAGTAAGCAAAAACTAAAAAAAAATCCTGGACTTAGACGAGATGAGAGTTTCTGGCACATTTTCCAAGAGCAATATTACAGTAATTGCCATGCACCTTGAATAAAAGGAGAAGGAACAGCTACAATTTGGGAAACAGTTTCAGCTATGCTATAAATAATGCAAGTGTACTTACTGTTCCTGAAAATAGTTTTAACAAATGAAGGCTTTCACAGACATCCTGGGGGATGCATAGAATTAACATGTATTCGCTGGGGAGGCTCAGAGGTGGGGTGCTGACAGAAAAATGGTGACATGTATATGATGAAAACAACCCACATGAGGAAGGTCAAGGACAAAGAGACATTGGTATTTGAAATTCTGTACAGTCTTTTTCATTTGTTTATCTTTTGACAGGATCTTTTGTTATGGCTAGTTTTAAGATTATATCCCAGCCAAGGCTTTGCTCAGTAGCTCGGCAGTTTCTACACAAATGTTCATTGACTGCTCTCCATGTCAGGATGTGAAAAAAGTTAACCATAGTTCAGCACAAGCTGCTCCTCATCGTTTTGGCTTGTGTGTGGAGAAGGAGAAGATCCCTTCTCTACTGGTCTTTCTTTGGCCTTTGAAGACCACTTCTGTTATGCGAAGTATCTTGAGGCCTGAGGGGCAGTGCAGCACGTCAGTGGCAGAAGAGGAAGGCTCTACTTGTTCTTTGCAAATACACTGACAGAGTTAGAAAGTCCAAGGCCTGCCTTTCCCTGGGAGAAAGAGCCTTTAGGCTGATGAAGTAAGATGACAGATTTGCCTGAAAAAGCCTGCTTTGGGCCTTCTCATGAAGTCCCTACTTGGTTGACAGAGGTCTTCACTTTTCAGGGTGGCTAAATGAGACGTTCCAGATGCAGTTCCAGTGTTCTAATAAGATTATGAGGTTTTCCATTCTTATGCTGCATTCTTGGTATTTGCTTTTTTACCTAAAACCCAGGACAGACTGAGTTAGGAAAACACTAGTGTCTTCAACCAAGCAGCAAGAAAACACTTTTTTGTTCACTAATAAAAGCCAAATGAAGCTATTATATCTGCTAAATTCTTGGTCTTGCTGCAATGAAGATATAATATACATAGTAGTTTTTCAAGGTGGTGGGTGGAAGCTAGGCTTCAGAGCTATTTGTAGATAGGCTGTTCCTCCTAAGGAGCGATACTCTGCACTCCCAGTCCTCAGCAAATGCTCCACAATGTGTCTTCTATAGCCAAGATGGCCCATCTGGCCTGTTTCCTGCGCTGTTAAAACACATCATTCTTGCATCTCAGTTAATATGCTGTTCTGCCAGCATCAGCTTCTCCAATCCAGCCATTCAGAAGACACCCATCAGAAGTGTGGTCCCAGGTTAAGGGACGTGATTATTTCCCTTTAATTGCTTGAAACCATACTCATGAAGCTGTAGCTGGAATACTGGTGTCCAGTTTTGGGTAGAACAACAGAGATACCAACAAATTGGAGTGAGTCCAGAGGAGGACCAAGGGGCTGGAGCACATGACATGCACGGAAAGGCTAAGGGAGGCAGGTTTGTTTAGCCTGCAGAGTAGAAAGCTAAGCAGGAATCTAACTGAATTCGAATACTTAAAGAAGTGCCACAGAGAAGACAGAGCCAGAGATGCACAGTGGAAAGACAAGAGACAGGCATTATTCACTAGTCACAGCAAGGGAAATTTCAGTTGAATATAAGAAAAAAAATTTTTCACTATGAGTGTAGGTCCAACACTGGCCCAGGTGCCTAGGGAGGCTGTGGGTTCTCCATTCTTGGAGTTACTCAAACTCAGCAAGACCTCAAGCAACTTGATCTGGTTGCTTCTGCTTTGAGAAGGGGTTGGACCAAAGATCTATGCGGGTATTTTCTCATCTAAATTATTCTATGACCTAATTTTAAAGCACCTGAGCTGAGTACTATGCAGAGTGGTAAGGTGGTTTGGAAAGAGAGAGTGACTTTGCAGTTACGTATAAAAAGGCCCTGGACACCTATATTATCCATAGGTTGTGTTTGCTCTCTAGTGGACAAACAATTTTTTGTATAATTAGGGTCAAATCGTGAAAGTCTAAATCTCTACTATATTTGTCAAATGACCACCCAGGTGGTGGTTAGGGAGGCAGTAATATATCCATAATCACCTTTCACCATGGGTGAAGAGAGAAATAAAGATAAGTAATGTTTAGTGCCTATCTCTGATTTCCCCATTTGATTTTTTTATTAATACTCTCATGTTTTTAGGTAGTCTGTCATTGTTCTATATGACAGCATGTATAGACTGCCTAAGTGCATGTAAAATAATTTCAGTCTGCATGAAAGCTGCTTTCTTAGCCTAAATCAATTGCAAGTATGTCTTTTTATTTCTATCCTTCGCATTAAAGAGCAACTGAAAGGCTGTGGTGGAGATTAGATCCTCAGTACAAGCACACAATAAAAGATATTGTCATATTATTTAAACTAGCTTGAAATTGATTTTTTTCTGAACTTACACCCTTCAGTCATCTTTAAAGTTTTGAATGGAGTACAGTAGTTCCTGTTAAAAAATAATGTCTTACCTGCAGAAGAGCATGTTTGTAAAAGGCAAATTAGTTGGCTGAAAAATGCTGTGAGGACACATTCAGGTGTGCTCCATTGTTCTCAATCTACGTATCACTACATATAGCTGATGCTACCTTCTATCAGAGACCCATTTTTAATTGTAGGATCATGAATCTCACAAAAAAACCCCAAAATACTGGAAGCTAAAAGACATAGGACTAAAAAGATTGACTTCTTTTTTTTTCAAAAAAGGCAATTTTGTAGTAATTATTTCTGTAAGCCAATATTTATAGCTCATTGTCTTCCTTTTACCCTAAATTTTAAAAAAGAAAACAAATAAAAAATCCAGTTCTGAGCAGAAATGAGATTCAAGTAAATGAGAAATGAGATTCAAGTAGATGAGAAATGAGATTCAAAGAAATGGGAAGGATTACGCTAAAACCAGTTTCTCAACGGAGGGTGAGAAAAGGACTTCTTAATCAACAAAACAATGTGAACAAGAAGTAAAGAAAAAAAGATTCCCAATTCCTTAATTAGGTGCTACATATGAAGTTTGATTTGCTACTACATATAAAGTCTGACTTGCTAGTATGTGGAACACTGTGAAAAATGAATTTTTAACAGCTTTATGGAAATATCTCCATTCAAGTCCAGTCCTATAGTTCTAATAATATTCATAGATATTAGCAGGCCTTATCATCAGGCCTTTTGCCTAGAGCTGTAAGACCAGGAAACACTTTATTTCCATGGTACAATAAAGTGTAACAAGATAAACTGAGTTAAAGGATATGTAGGTGTATTGTCAGGAAACACATTTCTTCATAATGATGTCTTTCAGACTGGGGGGTGATCAAACAGAGGAAGAGTTGGAAATCCTTTTATTTGAAGAACTGCAAGCTGTAAAAAGCTTTTGGAAATATTTTATGTGGGAAACTGTCTTTCACAGACAGAAGACAGAACTGCACTAATGTGAGGCAGCTTTCCTGGAAACAGAAAGAGAGTTTTGTTAGAAAAAACAGGAAATGTCCTTCCTTTACTCCTTCCCCATAAATGCCTTCATGAGATTTTGTGGTTAAACAGATGTATAGGAGATTGGTTACAAACTCTGCAATCTGGGATCACACTATGGAAGTAAAAGGGCTCAGTGCCGGCAACTGATAGCTAGCATGTTTTCACTTATTTTCCTAATTTAGTTTTTATCTGAGTGAAAGGAAAATTTGCTGCAGGTGATTGAACACCTGTATCAGGTAACACCCCACGTAATTCGAAACTGCAACATACAGAAGTATTTTCTCAGTTGAACCAAGTGACAGTGAAAACCCACTTGACATCTGCTGAGTGGTATCTGATACATGGAAAATGAAAGTAATTTGCAATAGTCCTGATTAATACTGAGCAGAGTCTTTTACAGAGGAGTATTTCATTGTCGATACTCTAGCGGGAAGAGATGCCATCCAGAGGGACCTTAACAGGATAGAGAGGTGGGTCTGTGTGAACCTCATGAAGTTCAACAAGGCCAAGTGTAAGGTCCTGCCCCCCGGCAGGGGCAATCCGAAACATTGAGACGGGCTGGGAGATGAGTGGATTGAGAGCAGCCCTGCGAGAAAGACTTGGGGGTATTGGTGGATGAAAAGCTGGACATGAGCCAGCAATGTGCACCTGCAGCCCAGAAAGCCAATCGCATTCTGGGCTGCATCAAAAGAAGCATGGCCAGCAGGTTGAGGGAGGTGATTCTGCCCCTCTACTCTGCCCCCACCTGCAGTACTGCATCCAGCTCTGGAGCCCTCAGCACAAGAAAGACATGGACCTGTGTGAGTGAGTCCAGTCCAGAGGAACGAAAATGATCAGGGAGATGGAACGCCTCTCCTATGAGGACAGGCTGAGAGAGTTGGGGTTGTTCAGCCTGGAGAAGAGAAGGCTTCAGGGAGACCTTATAGCAGTCTTCCAGTACTTAAAGACGGCCTGCAGGAAAGATGGGGAGGGACTCTTGATCAGGGAGTGTAGTGATAGAATGAGGGGTAACGGTTTTAAACTGAAAGAGGGTGAACTTAGATTAGATATTAGGAAGAAATTCTTTACTGTGAGGGTGGTGAGACACTGGCACAGGTTGCCCAGAGAAGCTGTGGATGCTTGTGGAAGTGTTCAAGGCCAGGTTGTATGAGGCTTTGAGCGACCTGATCTAGTGGAAGGTATCCCTTCCCATGGTAGGGGGGTTGGAACTAGATGATCTTTGAGGTGCTTTCCAACCCAAACCATTCTATGATTCTTTCACCCCTTTGGGATAGCAAAGCTCATGTGTCATTTGTTCAGAGAATCAATGCCATATTGGTTTTAACATTTAGGAATTACAGCTCATAAGAGATCTGGACTGCCAAAATCATGCAGTTACGAGCACCTGAGACAGCTGGTTTAAGCTATCTCAGATGGGTCTGAGATAGCACTCCATCACAGTCATTGCTGCCACCGTGATACAGTTGTGTCATTAGAGGCCAAGCTTAAGGCCTCTTTGAAAACTATCTTCTCTTAATTAATTTTAAATGACAAGTTAAGCAGCTACTCTCAAATGACTTTAGAAAAATTAATTAATTTAACCTTGAAGTAACCTTATGAGGAAAAGAAGTTGTCATTATTTCTGTATTAGAGAAAAGGAAAATAACCCCTACAGAGACACTATTGTAAGAGATTTGCTCAAAGCCCCACAAGAAAGGTAATTTGGGAAATTAAGAAAAAATACTCATATCTATCCGTGATTTTGGATCTGAATCACAGAAGTGTCTTTTTCCTCAACATTCTGCAGGCAAACTGTAAGCATTGAGAAATTATCTATATTTTTACTGTGGGTCAACTATCATTTTTCCTCTGGCCTCCTTGTTTTAAAATGCATACTATTTTCTTTTGTGGTGCATGCTATCAAGGCTAAGGTGCATGCAGACGTGAGTTGCTTTTTCTATATAAAAACAGAGAAAAAAAAAAATTCAGAGATTATCACTTTTAGCTCAGTATTTCCCACAAGCTGGAAATTTACTTAATCCATTTTTGTGTGTAAAAAAGCAAGTTAGATTTGGACCCTAGTTCACTTACAAAAAGTGATAGTTTTTGCCACATGAGTTCGTCTGTAGCTAATTCTGGAAAGCTGCGTCACTTCTGATGGTGAGTATGGTCGAAGCTTGTGAGAGAAGTCCAAACTGAGATCTTGGTAGATGATGTAGAAAAGGAACACAGAAGCTTTTCATTCAGCTTCTTCATTAATAGCTAATTCCAGGTTAATTAATGTGCACCTAACTAATTAAATTTGCACTGATATCATGAGGAAAAGCAAGCAGTTTTCTTGGGACTCTATTAATAGTTTTTGGCAAGTTGGATACAGATTCATTTGCCCTACAAATGCTGAAAAATCTGTTTTGCTTTAAGACTTAGTACAATGGGATGCTGGTACACAATAAACGTGAAAGCCTATCTTGATCACTGTCTGCATATTTCCTTTCATTTTAATATCAGCAGATGTTAAACAGTGAAGCATTATTTTATCCACTGTTTTGTCTGAGATAATTAAAATTTTTAAGTAAATGTAATCTGTTTTCTCTAGCTGTGCTTCCTTCCAGTGCTTCTGTCTTCTGCATCAGAAGAGAAACTCTTCATCTTACTATTCTTGCACAAAAGTCAAGATCCAGCTTAAATCAAGTGCTGAAAAGAGCAGAAACTGCCTCATCAGCCTCTGTCTTGTAAACCCTCACCAAAGATACTTGGGTGAAAAATAACATTATAGAGAAAACAATCTTATTTTTCACACTTACCATTTCAGTGCACTAAATTATAGCTTGGCCTCCAACAAGCTGTGCTACCAGTACCAAAGCAGGAGCAGAGAACTACAGTGAGGGTTTGGGGAATGAGAGAATTAGGGAACTTTTGAGGACAGCTTTTCTGCCAAGGAGAAGATCTGTGAAGCTGCATACTCCGGCAGCTTGGATCTACAGGAAGTGGAACACAGCTGCAAGAGAATTTTATATGTCATGATTCTCAGGGAAGTCGTTTTGCCTCCCTATAGCCTCTGATTCTAGTCTCATGTGCTTTCAGAAGAATCACAATTTCTATTTAGACACTCCTAGCTCTTAAGATTGCAGGCTAAGAAGTGTCCTAAGTGTAGCCTGGGCTTTGAAACCAAAAACAGAGAAAGAAACCAGAGCATTTTTGCATTGTGTAACTTTTAAGCCCGTCTCATGGTTTTAGGCAAATCTCTCTGCTGATGCTTCAAGGCTTACTGTTGGTGATACTTGAGTAGCAGCGTGGGATACCCCTAGCACCAGGGAGCACAATCAGGTCAGAATGCAACCCTGCCTGCAGTCATGGGGCTGACTCTGGGTCAGGGCAATATCTACCTTCAGTTCCAAACATCTCCATGCTAAGAATGCAGCACAAAGGATCATGGTGTATCTCAAACCCAAGGGCTCAGTTCCTGTCTTTCTCCTTCTCATGAATAATTTTCTGTATTCGTCTTTAATCTTGACAAAGTTCAGGAACAGAGGGATAATTAAAATGCCCAGTTGTTTTTAAAAACTCTTCTGTACGTGGTCATGCTTATGCCTGATAATTTCTGGTGCTCCAGGAATCGCTTATTCTCTACATGCAAAAGTTCTTGGCAAACATACTGCTTTTGCTCAAACATGATGCAGTCCAAAAACATAAACCAAATTAATTAAAACAAACTGAGAGACAAAGCCCTATTAATCTCCTTTTCTCATAATCTTACATGCTCCACTGGAGCCTTCTCAACCACCCTGCCCTGCAAAATATATACATTTATTTTCTGTTTCTATAACCTTTTCCCTCCGTAGATCTTTAGCAAATGAGCAAGTTCTCATTCACAAACCCTCACAGTTAGCTAGTGTTAATATCCCTGGAGTATGTATATCATTGTGGACAAGTTCAAGCAGACCAGGAAATGGAGCTCGTCTTTTAGAACTCAATGACAGAGCTAAAAGATGGACCCAGTTTTTAAACCTCCACCTCTACCTTCAGTGTTTCACCTCAGTGGGTGTGTCAGGCAGCCCTGTGTCCAACATTACATATTGGGCATAATTTTCCACTGCTGTTTACATTTAGTGTTTAACAAAGTCAACAAATGTAATTAGGAAAACTGGCCTCAGCAGAAAAATAATATTTTGTGTCCCATTGTAACAGAGTACATGACCACATAAAAGTGCAGAGTGTTGGATAGCAGAGGAATCCAGATGTCTGGATGTCTACATGTATTAGCCAAGTTCTATCTTTCTGCTTTGCTTCATTTTTAGGAGGAAGTAGGAAGTAAATACTTTTTTTTTCTACCCAGACTTGGAATCCACCAATTCCTTCCCCAGTGCAGGAACATCCCAAAAGGGCTGGAGAAGAAGCACTATTTTTATATAGAAAACGTGACCAGAGTAATGTTTTTCAAAATGTTCAGCACCAGAAACTTCAGAGGGAAGTGTAAGAACTTGCGATTTAATAGTCAGGTGTAAAGCCTCACAGTGGTTAAATAAGATGATAATATTCTGTTCTTAGAAAAACTCTCTCAGAAGAGACCTCACGTTGCTGTCTGTGGCAAATATGTATTAGTAAGGAATAAGACACTATTACACGTTTGTTGTGTTGGGTTTTTTCCTTCATTGCCAAGATCCATTATAAATACGGAATTTGATCCTAATTTCGCTGCAAGGGCCTCCAACCTTTGGAATGTTCTGCAGCAGTCAGAAAGGCAACTCCTGTATCCTTTCTCTGCACAATAGGCACTTGAAATTAATAACGGGAGAAACACACATGGATGGTTTAGAGGGGGAAATCACCTCTGGAAAGTCATCTGACGGGTCTTAAAATGAACGGGAAAATTTAATTTGGTTCTGTGACAAACTTTTTATTGGTTCTGTTCTGATCAAAAATACTGTGGCAAGTACCTTTTTCTCCAACTGCTTTTGGTTTTAGCCACCAGTGAACCTTGGCAATGGAAAAGGAGATGAGTGAAAAAGGGATGGATATGAAAATAGTTTGCTTTGGGCTCCTATGTATTGCTGCCATGCAAATTATTGGATAATAAAAAAATCATAACTGTTACAATTCTTGAAGTAGGGTTGATTTATAGATAAAAGATTCAGATTCAGTTGAGTATAGCAAATTGGTTTAACTTGTTATTACATGCTATCTACAGAGTGACTTCCCCTGAAGTTAGCTCCAGGCTCAAAACAGGAGATCTTCAGTTCAAGGTTTGCCACTTAGGCTTCAGTTGAGTAAAAGTTGCTGCAAATTGACTTTTTACACTCCTTTGTGTACCAGCTTTGCCTCCCCACTTTAGAATGGTAAATTTGCATTGAGTGGGAGACTACTTTTCATAGGCTAATACAAAAAAATACTTAGAATTCAAAGCTGTCATTGCTCCAAGCAAGGGCTAACTCAATGAGCCAACTCACTCTCTACTTAAAACAGCCTGCTGAAGAGGATGCCCAGCTAGTATCACATAGTACCAACACTTAACAGAGATGCATAGAATGAAATGGCCTGATTTTTTTTTTTGTCAACAAAGAGTTCATCTCAAATACTTTGCTACCACTGCTTCTTCGTTGATGCCCTTTCCTTCCAGCCCATGTGAGAAACAGAAGGCACAGTTCCTTCTACTCAGCCTGGACAGTTTTACTTGCTTATTGTGTTTCATTCAAGTGGTGCATTTATAGCACGTTTGGGAAGAAAGTTTTCTGCTCCTTCAAGCTTTGGATTAGTTGTTGTAACTCAGAGTGGTTTTCTGTTACTTTATATCTCAATTTTTTTTCATTCCTTCCTGTTAATTTTAAATTAACACTGTACCAACTACTGCTTCATATAGTATCCTGTACAGATAGACAAGTAATAACAGCTAAGCTCATATGCAGATTGGATTTCTAAAAGTATTTGGATTATAATAAGATGTAAAGATACTCACATACACAATTGTCAAAGTTTCCTTGATTTCAATATAAGATAGTTATTTGATCTAGTGAGATATTTTAGAAAATCCCCTTCTAATGTTACCAAGCTCTGCCTGTCAATCTTTGCTGTATATGTTAGCTGAAATGTTTTTTCTCCTTTACTTTGCACATAGTGATTGAGAAGATGTTTTTGGTACTTTACCTTGCACATAGTGATTGAGAATCATAGAATCACAGAATCATTAAGGTTGGAAAAGACCTCTAAGATCATCGAGTCCAACTGTCAACCCAACACCACCATGCCCATTAAACCATGTCCCTAAAGAAGAAGATGTGCCATAAATAAGTACAAACTCTAGAAGAATGGGAATAAGAAGATTTTGTGCACTTCTCTTTTACCAGAATTTACTATTTTCATGTGGAAAGGGGAAGAACAGGAAAGGCACTAACTTCATTTAGATATATAGGTAGCTCTAAGCATACCGGCAATTTCATTGTTGTCCACAGAACTGTCTTTACACTAAAGGGCTTCTTTGAACTGAAGCCTGTATAATTAGATTTCATCAGCAAAAGTACTTTCTGGTGCAACTGGCTTGTAGCATTATCATGCAAATGACACAGAGGGCTAAAACTGGATTCTAACTGTAAGATCACCAAGCTGATTTGGTGTAGCAAACAAATTGCAAAGAACAATAATCACCAATGACAGGAGTGAACTGTGATTTCTTCCCATGATTTGCACCACTTTTATGCAACATCCTTTCTCTTAGCATGATGCTTTTTTTTTTCAGAGATTTTTCCACAAATACGATATTTTACAAAACAAAGAGAAGCCTGAACGTATGAGCTACATTGATGTATGGTCAAAAGTTCAAACTGAGGACATTAAAAGCTCTAAATGCAACTAGATACCCATTTGTTTTACTAAGAAAAAAGCAAACTTCATCATTTTTAAACCAGATCATCATTTTGGTGTCCTGACTCATGACTTTTTTGGTAAAATGGGGCAATGTGTATACAGATATATTTAACTGCATGTCTTCATGTTTTAAAAACAAAATATAGATAATCTGCAGCATAGTGCGTTTGGGAAAATTCCAGCCTGGAAATTGTCCCAAGTATGGGCTTTCTGCATTCTGAGTTTTGTGCTGTTTCCTGTATATACACATCAGTGATTTTAATAGCAGCACAGCTCATAGAATCATAAAGGTAGACTGGTGTCTGAAAGAAGACAGATCTGTTCAAACTGATAAGTCTCATTCAACATGATTTCCAAAGAAGACAGGTGAAAAACATGAAATGTCCAATCTATTGATATGGCATTTATTATTATTTATATAATATCTTAGGTGAAGGCAGTATTATACGGGCAAGCACAATAGGTTCACAGTCCTGTCACACAGATGCAGCTTTTTTCTAGCTAGAAAAGGGATGAGTGTCACCACATTCCTTGAGCCCAGAATAAGCATACAGGATCCAAATTTCTCTTATTTTTCCACTCTGTTTTCTTCTGCTCTTGGTGCTTTTTTTCAGAACTAGCAGCTTGCTGGTCAAAACCTTTTATCCATTTGTGCCCTACCAGGCTACAATTGCATTCCAGAAAACTTTTTGCAGTGCTTCTTAAAATTAAGTATTAGAATACCCCCTTACAATTAAGTATTCCCTGGCTGATGTGTCCCCTGCTCAAAGGGCTGTTATTTACTCCCTTTATATTGCCAGAGTGGGTAAAAAGATGCAAGAAAACTACTGCAAAATAAGATAATCTGACAATCTTTAAATATACAGATCTTACTGGGGAGAGCATAAAGCCTGCATGACAGCTGAGAGATTTCCTGGGTTTTCTTGATAGGGTCTATCAGAAGCACAGCATTCATATAATTTTAAAAGTTGTGTGCTTCATCTGACCAGAATTAATACAGGAGAACAGGTGGGAGACATGGTCTTTTTTTTTTCTCCTATAAATATAGCCAATTCCTTATGACAAAGAACCTCATTAATGAAATATTGAACCTTCATATGCCAGGAGAACACAGAAAGCTTGTACTGGGAGGAAAGCGATCTGGAGAGTTATTTGTTATAAATATAAATTCTGATGTAATCAAGATCAGAGAGGCATTGAGTGGAGTTAAACCAAGAAGGAAGAAATTTTTCTTCTTGGCATAATCCTGAATTGAAGTTACGTTTGCATGGTCTTCTCTTATTTCCGATACAAATGTGACCAGGCAGCACAAAGAACTTCATGGTGCTGAACAGTTTAACTGTTGCTCAGAGAAAAGCAAACAACGTTCAAGGATACTCTTCATCTAACTGAGCCTTTTGTACTAATTGTTTACCCAGACTATGCTACGTGGCTTCTGCAGATGGTTTTATGTCTGGTCAGTTTACCAACGCAGATGTGTGTATCTGGAGAAAAGCTCATTTTGAAAACAGCTGTGAGTCTGATCGGGGGAGGTTGGTCAGGAATTAGCAACACCTAAAGGAAAAAGAAGGCCAACAGTTTAACAACTTTTATATATTCTCTAAGCCATAATTATGGGAGTGTTAGAACTGCAGAAGGTGAGGTGCAAAGAGATGACAGATCCTGCACAAGTGTGCGCCTGTGATTTGGACATCCCAGCGAACTCTGCAGAAAGTTGCAGGATTTTTTAGGCCTTTTATAAGACAGAAACTCTCCAAGGAAGCAGTAAATATGTGATTGTAAATGTAAAATACTTGCTGTAATAAGAGTATTTACTGAAAACAAAGCAATGGAGGTATTTACAAACATACAGTCTTTTAGCCCAGACACTTATGACATAAAATCTGCATACAATTAGGAGGAAAAGAACAGGCTGGGAATTCATGAACAATGAAAAATTCAAGGCATCCTGTCATCGATCCTCAGCCTAAGATCATAGCTGCTTTTTATTACCTGCAGAATAATACCACAAGATTCATCACAGCATGCTGTTTCCCAGGTATGAAAGACCCCAGATGAAGATCACACCCCCAACTATTCTCAGAGCATCCATCCAGGATTTACTGAACGCACCACAGAACAGCACAGTGAATGACTCCCCCGCTGAGGCACGCTGATAAAAATTAACATTTCCTTCCAGTGAGAGTACCCTTTTCTGATTTTGCACTCTGCAGAAAGCTGCTCCAGTAAAGCAGTGCACTTGCCATCTCTCCACCATCTCTCCCATGTTGTGGTGGGGAGGTTGTATGACAAAATAGTTTGAAATGTTGCGCATGCAACTTTTACAGTTTCTCTGCATGAAGCATTTATAGCAACATGCCTTGACATGGGAAAGACCATGGGAAACTCTGTGACCAACTCTGGAGCTTGGGCAAGCCGGACGATCTACTGTCAGAATCGGAGATGTTTTACGTAGCTGTGTCTGCAGAACCACAGGCCTCTGTCCAGTACACCTGCATGCCCAGTATTAGGAAATGATTGTCTGTGCTCGTTGCAGACACCAGTATAATGTGTTCATTACCACCTCTCATCTTAGAAAGCCAATGATACGAGTTTGGTCATGATATTTGCAGATTTGTGACCAACAGCTTTTGGAGTCTCTAGTGTGGAAAACCTCAATCTGGATCAGAATCCATTTGTCCCGTGTGAGAGGACTGAGACACTCTCTGTGCTCTGCTTACAGCCTCAAGAAACACAGGTTTGTGGCAGACTGCTGATGACCACCAGCTGAAAGATTTGAAGGCCAGCAAGTGAAGCTTTGGACAGTTGCAAATTATGTAAATAATGTGTAAGACAGTTATAAGCTTAACGATGAATTGTCGTTCTCTTACCAAAAATGTAGCTGTTCTGTTCCTCCCAAACCTTCCTGGAATATATCATCCTCCTTAGTCCCTAAGATAAGCAGTGTCAAGATGACCTGAACATATAGAAAAGGCTGTATTTCAAAGACTGTTATAATAAGACTTGAATGGTTGCCAGGGTCATCCCTGATAAAGCAGCAAACCTGTGCCCTAAAACTGAACTTTGCTTCAAAATGAGGACTTCCCCAAACGACCACTGATGACCACCAAAGGCCCCTGTGCAAGCACTGAAGGACTGGGAAGAATGCCAAAGAAGATAAGAAGTAACGCTTACATAATCTCATGTATATTTATTAGTTAGGCATGGCTTTAGGCATGGTTTTGCTAATTTTGTACTATAAAGGAGAGCCTGGAATTTGTGGCAGTGTGCTTGATTTGTGGAAAATATCCACCCTGCACCCTGTGCAGAGTAAAGCGATGTCTTCTCTCTAAACATGCTTGTTTAGTGTGTTTCGAGGGCTTAAAATTGACAACACAAGGACAGAAGGGCCACCTCATTAGCAATCTCTGTGTAATCCAGAGCCAGAGGACCTCAGTCAGTGAACAACAAGCCCTCATCTTTTCTGTTTGCACTTTCAGATCATTACCAGAGGTTAACATGGGTGACCGGAGTGTCATTCCCTGAGCCCCTGACACCAGCCACAGCTGCATTCCTCAGAATAGGAAGGGAATGACACAATGCTGGCTATCTGCTAAATCAAATGCCAGCCTGACGCTGACCTAGCCTATCTCCAACAGCCGCAAATGATCTCTTACTGTCAGAGGACGGAGAGAGATCACTCGAGAAATATTAGACAGAGCATTTTTGTAAGCACAATGATGAAAGCAGTAGAAAGGAAAGATAACTTCTCTTGATCTCTAAATTAAAAAAGCTGTTCTCTGCTTCTAAGTGCAACTTTGGTCTCCTGCTTGAGTACCAGTATTTTTTAAACTGTATTTCACAGCACATAGAGCTTTAGTGAAACTTCCTATATTTCAGATGAAAAGGAAACCCCATAGAATTTTCCCAGACTAAATTATTGTGAGAAGAATGACCTTTTACTACAGCAGATAGAAACAGAAACGACCCAAGACTACTAACATTTTGTATTAATTCCCATTTACTTCTTAGGTCACATCAAAAACTTGAACTTTCTGCTGGAAGGGAGGTAAAACACAGCACATTAAGTAAAAAACCAGGACATGAAAGAAGACAGGGAGTTTTAGGGCTGAGGCATTGGGCTGAGGACTCTGGGTCATACTCCATTAACTTCCTGTGTGACCTTGGGCAAGTCACACAAAGTGATTCATCCCACCCAGCTATCGCTGAAGTAATGTCTAATGCAAACTACTTGTGTAAATTACTCCTGAAGAGAGGGATTATTCACATGTATTTAAGTTGGGTTGTATGCCCTTCTCCAGACATGTCCCTCTCTCTCCATTTACCATAGAAGAAATCTACTGGCTCACTTAGAATAGATATTTAGCTTGTGTGTGGTTAAATGTAGGTAATATGAATTTAGGTCTTAGTTAAATGTATTATCTATAAGTTTTAGTTTAAACTAAGCTTAAGTTGATTATTTATAAAACTGTGTGGTTAAAATATAGTTATTCCTCTTCTCAGCTTGTCTTCTACAGCTAAATGTTTGGCTTTTTGGAGATGGGACTATCCCTCAATATGGTGCATGCAGTACCTCGCAAAACAGAACTCCTAGGGAGTTAAAGCACTACTATCAGATAAACATCGGCAACCCTCTCTCTGACCCTTGTAATGGGTGCTGTTTGTCTTGAAGTCTCAGGTTGTGTAGTCATGTGGTTGCACTACAGTCTCAGCTTTTGTTTCAATCAAAGGTAAGTTTATTTGCTGGTGGATATCATTAAAGGGTAAATGATCTGAAAAAAAGAGACAAACTAAAAAGAATTTACAGCAGATCTTTCTGTTGTTAAATTTTTTTAATCCCTTGGGTTGGAAATAATGTAGTACTCACAGAGACAATAGCTCTCAACCTGGCTCCTGGCTGTGATGAAAGTGTCACCTCATTTTCACAGAATAGGTGGATTCCAGCACCTGTTAAGAGCCAGGGTAGGCATCTGATTAAGGATGTGTGTTTGGAACAAATTTCTATTTGTGGATCTCCTCTTGAAGTACTTACTGTTTTGAAGGTAAGGTAACAGAGAAGGGAGATATCTTCCAGCTCTGCCTGCTGTCAATCAGCAGGGCCTTAGTGTCATAGCTGTGGGGAACGTCCATGTCCTTGCAATAAGCTGTCCATATAAATGACATACATGGCATGTGCACTGGCATAAACACAGGACATCTTGTGCAAACATACGTGCCTGCGGAACAGCTGCAGGAGTCCCGCTAGCTAGCCACCTCGCTTCTGGTCTGCAGCTAGTGGAGCCCTATTGCAGACACTGTGGCAGGATACACAAATCCAGTGCATTCTTTCCAGGCATCTGCGCTGATGGAGCTCCCTTGGGGAAAAGAAAAACTCCATTAAAATGAAATAGTTTTACCCCAAGTCTGCTTCCTTTAACACTTACATACCCAATTTATTGTCCGAAGAACACCTGCACAGATGTTTACACCTGCTTTTGCAGTGGGGCCCACACAGAGAAAAGTGTGAGCTGGTCACTATTCTTCTGTGCACACCAGCAGCAGATACGTGCCTCCGGCACCACCAGTGCCCAGCTGCCCAGACCGCAAGGAGCTGCATCGCAAGTTTGATTTATTGTTGTCACTTCTTGCTGTGTGGAGTACGGCGATATAAACATTAAGCCCTTTAGAGCAAGGGCTGTCTTTCCATCCTCTTTCAGTGCAACATCAATCATTGTAGCATTCTTATCCATGCCTGGAGTTTCTATGCATTACGCACAATGTTACCTCTCTTCCAGCAGAAAGTTCAAGTTTTTGATGTGACCTAAGAAGTAAATGGGAATTAATACAAAATGTTAGTAGTCTTGGGTCGTTTCTGTTTCTATCTGCTGTAGTAAAAGGTCATTCTTCTCACAATAATTTAGTCTGGGAAAATTCTATGGGGTTTCCTTTTCATCTGAAATATAGGAAGTTTCACTAAAGCTCTATGTGCTGTGAAATACAGTTTAAAAAATACTGGTACTCAAGCAGGAGACCAAAGTTGCACTTAGAAGCAGAGAACAGCTTTTTTAATTTAGAGATCAAGAGAAGTTATCTTTCCTTTCTACTGCTTTCATCATTGTGTGCTTACAAAAATGCTCTGTCTAATATTTCTCGGGTGATCTCTCTCCGTCCTCTGACAGTAAGAGATCATTTGTGGCTGTTGGAGATAGGCTAGGTCAGCGTCAGGCTGGCATTTGATTTAGCAGATAGTAACTAAGAAGAAAAGTAAGTGCTGTCTGTCTGTCTGCTTTCTTCCTGTGTGCCAGCAGCTAAGTTTTTTGGGGTGTTTATGTCTGTAGTTCATAAAGAACTGTGGAATCCTCTCTTCTTAAATAGCACTCTATAAATCTCAAGTCATATACTTTTCAGAATTTTGCCCACTTTTTAATGTTTCATAATTTTAGTTATGAACAATGGCAACCATTCTTGTAGATAAAATTAATCTGTAGATAAAATTCTGAATACTACAGAGCTCGCTCAAGGGGTAAGGATTAAGGACACCATGCACTGCATGGTCAGCTGATACCACTGTGACAGTGATGACACTCGAACCCTGAAGCAGTCTATGACATAAACCTGACATAAGCCATGCATGACCACGATACCACCAGTCCTGTGGCCGCAGTCTCCAGGTACACCTCTATCAGAAGTGTTATGCCCCAGATTTACGTCATATGAAATGGAAACCCAGCATCCATGAACTCACATTGACGAAACAGGCGTTAAGCCAGCCCCTATCTGGCTACGAGCCAGCTCTGGTCCAGAACAGGAAGATCGGTAAAGAGAAGGAGACAGAACTGAAGGATCCTAAGCTTAAATTTACTCATAGGACATAGGCATGTCTGCGAGCTCAAGACTTAGAGCAGACAGAGGTCCTGCCAAAGTCCTTGTAACAGCAAAAAATGAACTTACCATTGCTAAGATTATTTATATTGAAAACCATAATTGGATAAATTTCTTTTTTTTCTAATGTTCTGACACAGTAATATAATGGCTGGAAGGAAAAGGTCACATTGCCCTGTCTCCATAGTACTTATCACATGAGGAGCAGAGAAATAAGGACTACAGACGGGATGCTTCTTCTTAATTGGTAGTTTCAAAAGCAGCTTTTTGGGTAAAATCAGCAGCAACAAAGAATGAGCTGAACAGCTCCATCTCACTAATGGGTGTTGCTATGGAAATGAGGAAAATATGCTTGTTCTTAGAATTACAAGGACACATAGGATAATGGCGAAAAACCATACATTATAACAACCTCCCATGGAAAGTGGTTCCATGATACTAGATAAAAATGTGTAAGTCTGTGTATAATTCTTATCCCAAAAGTCAGTCTGTTGTCATTTGCTTGTTCTCTAACAGGCTAGCATGGGCACTTCAAGAATCAACCCTTGCACAATCATCATACAACCGTGAAGCTCCACTTAAAGCTGGGGCTCAGGCAGCTCTCCTATAAGCTTTGCATTGTTTTCCGCAGTGTTTCCATGGGAACCTCTGACTCTGCTGCTGGTAACTGAGAAAGGAAAGATTCAGAAACTTCAGCTAAGCCAGTTTAAAAGAGCAGCTGCAAGCTGCTTATGTAGCCTAGAAGAGACAGAACAAAGGAAGCTTTAGTTGGAGACAGGATGGAAGAAATGGTAGTCTTTTTAAATGAAATCTGTATACCACAAGAAATAAGTTATATATGTTTAGCATATTGGTCCCATCAGTCCATATAGGGCAAAATTCAGCTGAAAGTAAATAGCATACTTATGGCTCCATGCATTATTAAAACTGCCATGTTAAGGGCAAAATCTACTTTACTGTGTAAAGTGCAAGCAATACAGACACTACATGTGAAACTAAGAAGCAGCAATGCATCCTTGTCTTTGGCCAGAGCATGGAGAAACTGTCCCTGGCTAGAGTCCAGGTTTTCCCTTGCAATATACTCTATGTCTTGGACTCTTGAGTGCCAGGGATGACACCCATGTATATTACCCTAGCTCCTGCTCCTTGTTACTAGTGCTAATGTTGGGCTTCCACATTAGGAGTACATTTTTGCTCAGAAGAAATAAAAGCTGGGGCAGGGCTGCCTCAGGCTCTGTTTGCTGGCAGGGCTTTCAGTCCTACTAAAATTGTTACCCAATGAGGCAATGTTGCCTCTGAAGTACAGAAAACAGTGTATCATGACTTGACAACAGACAAGGACAAATGTGACTTGAAATGTATTGCATTAATAAAAATACATACATAAATGAACAAAGAGCTCCATGGATTGAATCCTTCTGTTAAAATAAAAAAAGGGAAATTACTTGTTCTCAAAGATAACTTGCTAGTTTTGTACAGTATATTTATTAAGACCACACAGTTGTATCTTGGAATTTTATGAAGCATCCATTATTATATGAAAATTGGAAACCACTGTTCTTACTGGTGAATTTCTTCTTGTAATATTCCTGGATAAATCCTACCAGGATTAAAGGAAATCATGCTAAACTGGTATCTAAGGTACTAGTTTTCTAGCAGAAACTAGTTTTGGGAATGATTTGATTTATGCCTTCCTGGAAGGTCTCAACTTTGGCAGACTTAAAAAATATTCCATCTAGCGTCTCTTGTATAGCAGCACCTCAGAGAACTTCAGAAAGGAATATATTTGGCAAATGTATTTTGATACTTTTGCTACCACATGGAGTGCCTATTGCACGCCAGTCTTCATTGGGCATGGCGTGGCATGTTACCTTTGTTTTGCCACGAAACAGACTGTAAGGCAAGACATCACAGTTCTACCCTACTCTACTGCTGATAAGATGCAAAGATGAAAGTAGAAGTGTAGAAGCTCACAGCTTCTGGGATTTCTTCTTACATTGGATGGTTGGGCCATGTAGATACATGGGAGTAAAACATCTGCAGGAAAAGTGACTATCATTACTCCAAGTGGATTCGCTGTGCAGGTGCTCCTACTCTTCAGTAAGTGTCAGGTGGCTTAAGAAGTCCATCACCAAGGTAAACTGAATGATAGAAGACAGGTTTACATTGAGTGAAGATTACTGATGGAAGACTTTGCACTGATACCGTTAACTTGCTTTCAAACTTTTCAAACTTCAAATTTAAAGTAAAGCTTGTGCTGAATGTTGCTGTTGGGTGCACCTCTTAAAGAGAAGGATGATGGTATTGGGTCTGGAGGGAGACAGCTGGACTGCTAAGTGAAATTTAACCAAGTGCTGATCTCACGGGCTATGTAAAAAAGTAATTTAGAATGGGGTCAATGAGCTCTGTAAAGCAGATTAATGCTTTTGAGATTCCTTTCTTTGAATGCGACTTTCTAAATTGTTCAAAAAACTGTAAATAAAAAAAAGACTTTAATTGTCATATGGCCTTAAGCAATCCATTAAACTTTGTAACTCAATTATTCTTTCAGTAAAATGGTGTTAGTTGTACCTACTTGCCTCACTGAAGGGTTGTGAGAATAAATTATTGCTCATAATCAGTTTGCAGGCTGAAAAAGGATGCCTTTTAAACATTCAAAAAGGGAAGGGAACAGTTAATGTTAACATTCACAAAAAAAAGGAGCAGAGGGAGGAAAAGGTCGCAGTTAAAACTTGCTTCCCCCAGTGCGCTTTCTACTGTTTCTTCACGCAGTATAGTAATCACTTCAGGACAAAAACAAGCCAGGCACAGGAAAACACTGCTAAGACACTCCTGGCAGAATTTCCAGTGCGGGCCAGCACTGCAGCAACGTCTGCTCATGGGCTTGTCAGGATCACTATGGGGAATGCTCACAAGAGCGGGGGTTGTTACACAAGTGAAGGAAGAGAAGGTAACTCCTCTGTTTTCTGTTGCTTAACGTGGGTTTGGGCAGTATTCTTCCCAAGCCTTTTTGAACACACCCTGGTACCTGGGTACTTTCATATGGAGCAGTTATGAGATAGTGTGATCGATGTGGTTCTGCTAAGAAGCTGTAGCAATATTTATAAACTGCAGAGCTCTATAGATAGTAATATACTTGGTAACAGGAAATGGGACATGATTGCTTCACCTGTGCAATTAGTGAAGCAAGTTTCTGCATGTTCATACACCCTTATAGAGGCAAGAAATGGATAGAAAGATCCTGTTGTCACATGGACTCATCAGAATGCCGTAGAGGCAGCAAAGCATCACAAGGCACTGGGCAAGATAAAAGAGCATAAAATGCACTACCTTCTTACAGTCAAATTCTCTGATACCTGTTCTGCCATGTAAATAATTACAGCGCTGACAATGCTTGGCTGTTGGTATGGATGGTATCAGTTTAAGGTACTTCTATCTGTATGGGAACATATATTATTCTCAAGTTGAGATTGCTTTTTGCATGCATACAGAAAGGTTTTCACTTTCTAAAATGCATGTCTCTTCCTCAAGCTGAGGTGCTCTGGGAATGCTGGGCCTCCGCCTGCAATCAAAATCCAATAATGCCAAATAGATGTAGAATAGTAGAGAGAAGTTAAAATCTTGGTCAGGGCATCTCGTGTCAATATTTTGCTCATGTCCATCAGCCAAACAGTTGTCATTTCATTTTTCCCAGGCACTGAGTTAAACTGCTTGTGAATAGCATTTCTCCTGCTCCTTCTCCCCTCTGCTAGAGCCAAGGAATTTAATCTGCTTGGAACCAAAATTCACAGTCTCACTGGCCATAAACTTCAGATCAGTGTGGTCAAGTTTTGCTTAAGCACTACCAAATTTCACACCATTCGAATTCATGTTCTCTGACAGTGATGCAAATTAGCTTTTTTCTAAGAGCTAAGATTGCAAAATATGTGGCATAAATATGATCGACTTACTTTTAAGAAGGTTTGTCAGAAATCAACTATGTATATAGAAGAGGAAGGCAATGGATTGTTAGCACTAAAATATCACTTACCATCTGGGGTGGGGCTTAGCACACAGTGAAAAAGCAAGGTCTGGGCATAAATTTGGAAAGCTTGCTTAAAGATATTTAAAGGCATGACTCTAAAGACACACAGACCACATAATTCTAGGACTCAGGTTAATGTTTGTAATGGGGAAAAGCTTCTGTGGGAAAAGCAACTATGGTCTTGGTGATAGAAAACCAAAATTCTGTCCTGACAGGAGGACTGGAAACAAAATGCTACTCCATTCTGAACTGGCTGCAAACCAGTACATCATTTTAGTCCTGTCTGTTATGCAAAATGAGGTTTTTCTAGATCTGGTACACTTAAAAAAGACAGAATGAAAATAAAAAAAAACATAAATGGATACAAGTTGGAAGAAAAAGTAGGAAAAACATGTTGAACCTTGGGGAAGGAGGGAGAGGTTTGTTTTCTGCCCTGTGTATTGCTGATGGCATGGTTGGCACTGCGTGCATCGTAATCACAGCCATTAGAGATACGCAAGTGTATGCTGCAGATATTCTCAGTAAAGCTCTTAGCCAGTAATGACTCCTAGTGCTGCACTTCATTACATATCAGGACAAATATGTAATTCTGTGGGCCAAACATTTCTGCACATTGCTGTGCCAGCAGGCCACTCATTCATTTCGGTGAGAAATGCAGCTTGCAGAACAGTGATCAGGATTTCTCTGTTTGGTAAGCTGCACACACAGTGCTTTTTGCAAGCCAGACACACACATGGGCTTTGTAAAAATGACGTGCCCCAAACCCGTACAGGACGTGGCTATATTTCCAAACAATCTTGCCACATATTTTTCTGAATTACGTTCTTACAACATATTCTGGTGACTGTCAAGGTTTATGAAGGCTTGCACCTCCCTGACTTGATCCACTTTTCCTGTTGCCTACCCAAGCTGGTTCTGTAACAACAAACATTTTTGGTTTTTTTTTTTTCAAATCACCTCTGCTTTTTGCTTTCACACTTTACCACCCTTTTATTTCATCCTCATTTTTGGTACGGGATCCCTCTTCTGTTCTCAGCTATGAGGGGTGAGATCTTTGCACCTTTACAGCAGATCTAAGGCAAGAGTGGTAAAAAAGGGCTTGAAAAACTCCTGTATCTAGCCAGGAGAGGATTTCTTTCATGCAGGCACTTCAGAAGACAGATCTCTGAGCCACGGAGCTCCTCAGAAACTCTGCCCTGCAGCAGACCAAGGCTGGGGATGGGGAGGAAGCTGGGATAAGCTGCATGTGCTGGGGAGGGTCTAAGCAGACCTGTAGCATTTAAGAACATGCCAGGAGGCTTTTTGGACTTCAGCTAGTCCTCCAGGGCTAAGTACCTGGAGAGTTTACAGCTTCTCCTTGACCTTCTTTTTGCCTGGCCCACACTTATGGCAGACAATCTTAAACCCTGTATTTTAAGTATGACTTACGATGTGCTTCATTTTGCTGTAATTTTTATCACTAAGGCTGGAGTGCCTTGGCTAGCTCTCTTTAAAAATCAAGGGCCTGCAAAGGGATCTCAAATGGGAAGTAAGAGATATTCAGTTGGACTGAAATGGAAAAATTACTGGGTCAGGTAACAAAGTTTAGCCAGTGCATGCTCTTGACCATTGAACAGGAACACAGCACAAAGTGACTGGACTGCTGGAAATTTCAGCATCAAGCTACAGTGAGCAACGAGAGCACGAGAGTCTGTGCCGTGTCAGTAAACACACATGTAAGGTTCTAAAAGTAAGTGTTGGCAATAAGAGAGGTGCTTAGACAGCAGGGTCTCTGAGGAGAGGTAGGTCTCGAGGTCCTCCAGGTTCTGAAGGTCAAGTTAGCTTTTTGAAAACTTTGCTCCTCATTCTGATCTCACTGCCCAAGGTATCTACATCAAACACGTCAAACACTATGCCAAGCCTCTCTTGCTGACTTTTGGAGCATTCAGTCTCATGGTTTAAAGCAGGCATCTCCTTCCCTCTTATTTCAACCTCACTTCTGCCCAATTCCCCAGGAATAGATCTCCTTCAGCTGTGAGATGGGAGCGATCTTCTGAAGGGAGAAGCAGAGGAGCAGCTTCAGAGCACGGTGTCCACCACAGGGCAGATATGGGGCTGCACAGCCAGGGGCCAGGGGTAGGAAAGCCCTTCCAAGATATACCCACATGTGAAAGGATTGAGGTTCATGAAAAAGAGAATTAGGAGGAGTGCACAGATAGTACAGCCAAAGAGAGCACCAAAAAGAGCAAAGTATTTGGGGAGCACTTATTTTGCTCAGGGACATCCCAGATATTAAGGGTAGGGAAGTCAAAAGTTGAATCCATGGACAGTAATCTATGTATGGCACAGAAAAAGATGTGTGGCATTGGCGATATCAGTATCTCCTCTCATATTCCCTCTCTACTTTGGGGATGCTCTCCTGGTGTCCCTTTGGCACTGAATATGAGCACAATTCCTGGGTGGAAGGGATTTTTTAGATGTTGTTTCCTTTGCGGTTCCGAAGAGGACACACAGTGGCTCTGAATCTCTGTACCTAAGATAGATCTGCTGCGTCACGAGAATGGGAAAGCTGGCTGTTAGACAGGTTCCCATTCAGTAAAATGGGTGAATTAGAAAGGTAAGAGAAGTGCAGCAAGCTTTGGGACTAAAGGGGGAAAGTGCTTGAGATATCTTATGTATATCAGAAAATAACTGCAGTATTTAGATACTAAACTAAGAAGCAGACCTCAATATAATAGAAGAAAATGGTTCTTCGTGTTTGTCTGTTACAAACAAGGCTCCGTTCACTGGAGCTGGCACGTAGGAACCACACAATGTCAGCAGCTTTCTTAGAAAGTATAATGAAGAGATTCTCTTTTAATGAAAACATTTTGCAAAACGCTTCAATAACCTTCAGAATCAGTAAGCCGCTTAAGTCTGTTGTAACAAATATTTAATATTCCCCATGTCTGGAAACTGTTGTTTTGCCGTTTACAAAGTTCTGTGAAGCTGCTGAGAATCATTTCACTGGTCAATCGATGCATCTACTGAAACTGCATTTGCTTTTCAGTTGAGAACAAACAGAAGAGCCCAGTAATGTGCCCAGTGCAAATGGACACAGAAGTTCCTTTCTTAAGAAGGGCATGATTTAAAATTAAGCCCTAATTTAATGGTATGTTAGAAAGTGATTTTGTACCTCTACTACAAAAATACTGTTATAGTTTTGTATGATTTGTATTTCTGAGTACACTGCTACTACTTGCATTCTTATTTGGCTTACTCCAGAATTATCATAACAAAACTGATTCAGCTACTGTCCTTTACGTGTTTTAAGATATCCTCTTGTATTTTATATTTGCTACATTGCTGTAGAGAGACTATGAAATGGATTTCTGATGGTGTCTCTATACTCCACTGTATTAAAACTAACTATAAGGTAGTTGTAACCTTAATTTCCCTTGTTTATCTCCCCCTCTTTGTTTATTGTCTTTATAGTATCATGGCTAAAATCTGACCAGAAGCTCCTTGAGGAACAGTCTGGTCTCTCTGTAGTACCACAGAGTATGCAACATAGAGTAGAAGTGAAATGAAATTATAATAAAGAATCTAGAAGATTTTGCATGTAAGTAGGTACATGAATTATAACACGATTAGATCACATTGCACATTTGTAAATTGCATTAATTGGAAATGGTAGCCTTGGGAATGATTTTCCTATTCCTCAGAAACGTAGATAGAAACTAGGAACAGTATATATAAGGAAGGCTGTTGGTGTTCGTTGTGTTTAAGAAAATAATAATCTGTTGAGCGAAGGTTCAGTTCCATGTGTATAGGTAAAGTGGAAAAAGATTGCAAACATAAATTAATTCAGCATGATCAGATGTGAAACATCCTATATTTCAGATACCACAGTGAGATTTATGAGAACAGAATATGGTTTTGTCCTGTTTCAGTCCTTGCACAAGAAGGTACACTGAATTTTCTTTAAAACTTCAGAAAATTTCTAGGATAAATAACGAAAATCTCAGTAACACCTTGGACATGCAGCATGGACTTATTTTACTATCGGGTTTTTTTTTTTTAATGTTGGGCCAGGCTTTAGGCTGGTATAGCTGAACATAGCTCCACTGCAGTCAGGGTTCAATATTCCCCAACAACTGACGGTGCATTGCTTCAGTTTGGAATCACATTTTGGGACACCGATTACAACGGGTGCTGACATGCTGCTTACTCTTTTGCTTTAGTGATACTTGGCCTACTCTATATTTAATGCATAATAGCACGTATGAACGTATCATAGCATCCTATCCACCCCTGAGCCCAGGACCTAGCTAACTGTGCTGATACCTGTCCTTTAAATCAGAAGATATTAACAGATGTGGTAAAACATAGCGGAGTCATTTATTTTGCTTTTCCCAGAATTAGGTAAATGCTGTGAAAGTATTCACAACCATAATTTAACATTCCTTAACCAATTGACTTTGATTGTCACACCTGTTTCACACTGCCTTGACATTTAACTGTCTCCATATGAGGTAGAATACCTGCAGGCAACAGATCCAGAAGAATAGTTGGGAGTTCTCTTGCTGGAGCCTTGGTGCTAACACAGCTACAACCAGCCAGTCTCTTAGAGGGCAAACTCATACCACTGCGCCAGACCCTGCCTGTAGGACACCAGTGGCCTGTGCTCTTACCCCTTACGAATGGGTTTCCCTAAAGATGCTCGGGGAGGTTGCATGCAGACCCTGCGTGGTGTGCCTGCAGGATCTGGCACCTACTCCCTATTCCCTAGGGATGGAGAGAAGCACTGTGGTCAATCCATCCCAACGTCTTTGGCCACTCAGCCTCTAACCGAAGAGTAAGTTGCCATGTGAATATCTGAACCAGCCAGAGAAGACTGAGGTTTTTTTGCCTCTTGGGAAAACTGATTGCTTCATGCCATGCATAGCTTTATTGCCCAATGAGAGTTTGTTTACCAGCTCCACTCTCACGAGTAGATAACTGTGAAAAGACTCAGTGGCCAGTAAGTTCCTGTTGGAAATAGTCTGGAGTTTCTTTTGAAGCCACACCTGTTCATGATATAAGCCTCTTAGGTGAGCCTCCTGCTCTCTCATGGCATTGAGAAACAGAGTATGTCACACCCCAGTGAAAAGTAAGGTAAGGCTGTATTGAGCACACAAACACACGTAAAATAAAACTAACATCTTTGGACTGCCAAGCAACATTGTCCATTTACCCATATCCAGTGTTTGCACTCACACACACACACATACACACACAAAATATTTGTGGCCTGAGTAATATTTCTTTTTGCTTGAAAGGGAAAAAGAGAGAAAGGGCAAAGGCAAGGTTTCCAGGAGGGGGTACATAAAATGTTTTTGATTCAACCGTGATGGAGTCAGCTGAAGACAAAACACCTACTGACTTCTAGAGATGCCCAGGTCCTTAAGGGTGTGATACACAGAAACAGAATATAGTATTTCCATATCCAAACTTACCACAATTACATGCCTGAAAAGAACCTTTAACTGTAATAAAAACCAGAGTAAGTCACTAAGAAATGATAGAAGATACAATCTTGTAATAGCCCCTTTTGGAGGATGCAGTAATTTGTAGACACTTGCTTCCTACTTATCAAAATTAACCGTCACACCTTACACTGACACCATGGAGTTGGAATACATGACGCAATGCAACGATGACTCACGATGACGAGTATGCAGAATGAACCTGTCCCCTGTATTTCAAGTAATCCACCCAGTTATGATACACTGGTGAAGGATCGAACTTCTTGTCCTTAGGCAAAGGGCACAGCAGTTGTATCTCCCAGACACGGTGCCAACGCTTCCACAACATCTCCAAGCTCACTCAGGGGAAGACCCATTCAAGAGCAGTTTTGTCTGCCACAGGGCTTTTTGGCACAGATGGATGAGCAGAAGGACAAAATCAAGTGCTAACCCTATGGCTTGCACTTTCACACTCTGGGCTGAGGTCTCAAACTTAAAAAAAAAGTGGGGGAAATTGCTCAGTCATCTGTTTGTTCACTTTTTTTATTGTGTGAAAGGTGAAATTGAATGAACAAGGTGAAATTCTGATGCATCCTGCAGCTGTTCCCACTGTTTCTTCCTTGATGTCCAGGTTGATAACACCGACATTGACACAACAGCAAGCAGTTTTTTGTCGTTTAACCCCAGCCGGCAACTCAGCCCCACCCAGCCGCTCGCTCACTCCCCCCCTGTGGGATGGGGGAAAGAATCAGAAGGGTTAAAGTGAGAAAACTCATGGGTTGAGATAAAGACAGTTTAACAGGGAAAGCAAAAGCCGCGCACGCAAGCAAAGCAGAACAAGGAATTCATTCACTCCTTCCCATGGGCAGGCAGGTGTTCAGCCATCCCCAGGAAAGCAGGGCTCCATCACGCGTGACGGTTACTTGGGAAGACAAACGCCATCACTCCGAACGTCCCCCCCTTCCTTCTTCTTCCCCCAGCTTTATATGCTGAGCATGATGTCATATGGTATGGAATATCCCTTTGGTCAGTTGGGGTCAGCTGTCTCAGCTGTGTCCCCTCCCAGCTTCTTGCGCACCCCCAGCCTGCTCGCTGGTGGGGTGGGGTGAGGAGCGGAACAGGCCTTGACTTTGTGTAAGCCCTGCTCAGCAGTAACCAAAACACCCCTGTGTTATCAACACTGTTTCCAGCACAAATCCAAACCACAGCCCCATACTAGCTACTATGGAGAAAATTAACTCCATCGCAGCCAAAACCAGCACGCAGCTGCTTCTACTTCTGTTCCTGGCAAGACTCAGCTCTTACAAATGTAAGCATGTCTGATGACAGACACTGATGGTTGTCAAGGGCAATTGATTCCAGAAGCAGGCAAGTATATATTCCATTTCAGGGGCATAATTTTTGACACCATTCTGCCATTCATCCATACCAAATAAAATTCATTCCTGTCTGTACATGAAGTCATTACATGAAAAGACCATGATGCTAAGAGCTCTAGTAATCCCACATCTCTTCTAACTAGTAGTCCCCAGTATGCACCCAGTTCACACAACACCTAAGAACTTTTACAATGAAGAAACAAAAATATGTTCTGCTTAGGGAAAGGAAAATGTACATAGAATTTTATGAAATCACTATTTAAAAAGCAGGAGTTCTCAGACTTTTCTCAGAGCTGCCTCCTTGGTAATGCATCAAAGCCCAGCCTTCTCTCTCGCCTGCTGTGTGCTTAATTATAAGAATATTCCATTGCAAAGAAATTTAGAAGAGCATTAAACTGTGGGGCTTTTGTAATGGGCTTAAATGGTAACTGACACTTGTTCAATTTCTCCATCAACTTTCCCCATTTTCTTAAGGAGCAACTCATGTCAAGCAGGATGTAACAACACAAGTAAGGATGATCTTTCATTTGCAAAGAACCTAAAAATGCTATGGAAATGTTGAACATTTTTAGAAACAGAAACTCAGATAGAATCAGTTATCTGGAGAGAAACTGAAAACTCTGGTTTCAAACTGTGCCTGTCTAGACCCAATGTATATTAGTCTTCTGAGCCACTTAACAGCTGCTTCACTGTGAAAGTGGTAATTAAATAACCACAGCAGAAATACAAAGGACCACAAAGACATCACAAGGAACTCGGCAGCTCAGACATGTCAGGTTGCCATGTTAGTTACCCGTTGTCATTGCTTCTAACTGGATGCTCATCCCTGTGTAAAGCCAGAGCCTGTAACTACTGTGGAAAATGGGCATAGCTCAGAATAGATGATTCCTGTGATCTGGGTGAGCACGGTGAGAACATCTGAGGCGCCGCTCTGAAACTCTCCGGGTGAAGGACCCCCCACGGTTTCAGCTAGTCTCCGTTCATCACACTCTGTGCCCCTCCCAGCTGTGCAGGAGTGGCTACCAAGGTCATAACGACCTATTAGCGTTGCCCCATTCAGCACGTAATTGTGAAAATGGCTGTGCAACTGCAAGCCCACAACAAAAGAGTGGTTGCATCTTTCTGGAAAAAACATTTCTCTGTTTGAAATAGCGGGTCTGAACTACACTACAAACATATTTTGGGACAGTGGAGCTTCTTAGGTACAGGGGCCTGTTACCTGCAACTCCTTTAAACAGCAGGTACAGAAAATGCAGGTACTGCTTTTGCAGGATGTGTACCTGCATTTGACACAGTCAATAAGAGGTGCTCCTGAGAAAGAGTGAGGAAAACTTGCTCAGGGCTGTGGTGAAATATTATTTGCACAGCAGTTTTTATCACGTTCCTTTGGGTACAGCTCTATTTTTGAGCTTGGTTTCACGAAATAAGGAAACTGGGATGTCAGAAAACGAAGTAGTAAGATGGCGAAGCAGCAGTAAAAGCTAAGTGAGCAACTCTGGAATAATTCATATTTGATTAATTGAAACATTGTATTAACAGCTATTTAGAAACAACTGTTTCTAAAACACTTAAGTAATAGCCATTAAAATATTTTTTTAAAAAAGCAGCTGTGCTGAGTTTGGCTGGGATAGAGTTAATTTTCTTCCTAGTAGCTAGTATGGGGCTGTGGTTTGGGGTTGTGCTGGAAACCGTGTTGGTAACCACGGAAAGC
>NW_009235457.1:53550-56980 GCF_000690835.1 Fulmarus glacialis
GAGAAGAAGAAGTATGGGGGGGGAACGTTCAGAATGAGGGCATTTTGTCTTCCTACGTAACCATTACGCGTGATGGAGCCCTCCTTTCCTGGAGATGGCTGAACACCTGCCTGCTGATGGGAAGTAGTGAATGAATCCCTTGTTTTGTTCTGCGTTCGTGTGCGGCTTTTGCTTTCCCTGTTAAACTGTCTTTATCTCAACCCATGAGTTCTCTCACTTTAACCCTTCTGATTCCCTCCCCCATCCCACTGTGGGGGGAGTGAGCGAGCGGCTGGGTGGGGCTTGGTTGTTGGCTGGGGTTAAACCACGACAGCAGTCTGAAAAAGCCAGATGAGTTTTCCTCTAACAATTTTAGTAGTGTATTTTTACCTGAGGCTACACTGTCCTCAGGTTATTTCAGCAGCACCCAGGTACAGACTGGACAAGTCAAGTTGTCCCTTTCAACCACTGCTATGAATCTGTGACTCTCTGAGATGACAGCCAAGCATACAGGTAGAACGGATGTCTCAGGGAGTTCTGGCTACTCGTACATAACATTTCTTTCCATCTTCAGTCTGCATCTCCATTCAAATTCTGGGAGATTGCATGCAAATACTCGCAGATATCAGGAAGGAGATCTCAGCACTCCATACGGAAGTGCAGAGTGATTCCTGAATGCTTGGCAACTGTGCAGCGGTTGGGGAAGACACAAATACAGCTCATATCTTCACACACACTTGGGACGGAGACATTCCTTAGGGATGCCTCTGACGAAGATAGTGGAGTATGCTCTAATTCTAGCCCTTGAGACATAAGTAGGAAACCTGTGAGATGTCTTGATGACTACATTCAATCACAAGAGGTATCTTGTAATCAATGTGTTAATTGTGGACTTCAGAAATTGCCAGGCATTCTGCTTCAAGGCGGGGCTGAACCTGATTTCTAAGCCAGATATCTTTCTAAAGCACATATTTCCTCCACTCCCCTAATACTGGAGTGCTTTGATAAGTAAGGACCAAAACATCTTTATGATTTTGCTCATCTACCTGGCCAATCTACGGTTTTGCTTCCAGGCTTTCATGGCTGTAGTAGTAAGAAAGGACTGGGGGCTTTCAAACCGTTCCTGGATCTGCTTCCACTGAACTCAGGAACCACCTCCCACCCTAGCTGCCATTTTTGTACCATAGGTGTCCACTGTTGGGGCCCAGGAGTGCACTAGTTGCCTTCTTAAGGACTAATTTCTGTGTTGATATCTATGGATACATCTAGCTATATTATTTGTATCTATTCATAACCTTGGAGCATCAAACATTAGTTGACGGAAGCATCAAACATTAATTTTAAATCTAGTGTCATATTCAGTCATGAAATACCACTGCTTAGCTCGCTTCTTCTGTGGACAGACTCTGTTCTCCCTATCATCTTTTCCCTTGATTTCACCCTTTTTGGCTCTTGCTCTCAGCTTAAAAAAGCATTCATATTTTTGGTCCTCTAGCCCAAGGGGGGCCTCTGATCCCCCTGTTGCTCCCAGACCAAATTCTTTACCCCTGTTCTAGCCTTGCGGGATGCCTTTGGTTCCTAACTCCCAGAACAACTTTTCCTTTACTGAATCCATTAAGACTTTGAAATTGTGCTCTTGACTGCCCTTGCCTGGGTTAACAAGAATGCAACAGTTTCACAGCAAAAAGAATTGCTATATGCTAAGAACTGGGAGTGTCTGCCTGGGTCCAATGTTTGAAAAAAGAAACTTGACTATATGACTATATGACTATTGGTAGTATGCTTTTTAACTTGCACTCAGCGTTTATTTGTGGGAGATTTTTATTTGCAAGAATGTTTGTATTGATGGAAACTCTCAGAAACTCTCCCATTGAATGAATGCTTGCTCTTCCAAAAGTCATGCAAGTTACCTATCTATCTAATCAATTTGCAATTTTGTTAGATTCTTCTTCTTATCTTTATAAAACTGAATTGTCCATACAGGACATTAACCATTATGAGGTGATGTCAATGGCCAGTTGAGCACCATGAATAAAAAATAAATTATAGTCAGAGTGAAAAGTCCATGCATAGTGTGTATCTGACTGGACAATGAACAATAAAAATTTTTTTGAAGATACTTGTGAAAAAATCAAAGTTTATTCTCAGAACTATTAATGAAAAATATAAATTTAAAACATTATCTGAACAGACCTGATGACCTTCTCTTTCCAATCATATTCAGTATTTCTCTCATGTGTTTTTGATCATAAAAAAAGAATTATATTTTGACATATATTCTGCTCAGCATGTAAAATTCCATGGACATACCTGCAAACAGATTTAGCTCTTAAAGGGAAGCTGTTTGCTTAATATTCCTTAGAGAGGTGACTTTTTCAACACTGGAAAACAGAGATTATTTTTGAAACAAAGCTAGCCCCCAAAAGTGAGAGGATTTAGAGCTTTAAAACCCCACCCTGAGCCTACAAATATATATATACTGCTTCCTCTTGTACCTCAGATATCATTGTCCATGAAGGATTCGCACAAATTCCATGGGAAAAACCTCAGGTATGAAAAATATCACAGATATTGAGCATTTCAACTAGATACTCTCAACCCTGATCACCATCCCTTGTCAGATCACCACACAGGGAAACTCCTTAGCCCGTGGCTCAGCAATAATTGAAATACTGTGGTGGGATGGTTTTGTTTTGCAGGAAGCGAGGATAGCATGGTATTCCCCAGAAGGAGTATGTAATTTGTTTATAGGACATTACAATTTTTAAAAGCAAAAGAAAACACTGGTATGTAGATACGACAATTTTGTGGCAGTCTGTATATTGGAAGATAATGTCTTTTCCCCTTAGAGAGATTATCCTTATCCTGAAAATCTCACAGTAAAAATGAATGGAAACCAGGGAAGGTAAAGGAACAAAAAAAAGGGCAGATGAAAATGGAAAAAAGGAGTTGTTGACACTTACTAACAACAAATCCACATTGTTCTTGCTCATTGATAATGGGAAATTAAAAGGAGAAACTCTGGAGTACCTAACAGAGGACAAAATAGAGCAAACACGTTTTGGAGGTAGGCCCTGGAGAACAAACCCCTGTGAAATGTGGCAGAACATAGTCTAGGGAGCAAGCAGGGATGGAGTTAGTTTGAATAAAAAGAGACTCAGAAAACAAGAGGACAACAAGACTGGGCAAGGCAGGAGAAAGAGCCATTAAAATACAAGGAAGATTGAGCTCTACTGGGCCTCCAGAGTGAAGAGTAAGAACTTCAAAGGAGAGTCAGGGAAAAGCAGTAAAGACAGGGTACATATTCAGAGTGTATGAAGGAAAAAGGTTGAAAAGGCCTGCAAGGATAAGCAAGGGCTCCTGACCAAAATCAAATATAAAAAGGAATCTTACAAGAGGTGGGAGCATGACAGGCAACCCAGGAGGAATACAGACACACTCTCTGAGCATG
>NW_009235457.1:57015-62685 GCF_000690835.1 Fulmarus glacialis
ACCTGATGAGGAATGTGAAGGACTGCGAAAGCTTCTACAAGTACCCTGTAGCAAAAGGAAGACCACAGAAAATGTGGGACCACTGCTGAAGGGGAGAAGGTACGTGGTGACAAAAGACATGGAGAAGACTGAAGTACTCCGTGCCTGCCTTAAGTGGAGGAGGATCAGGTTAGGGAATGTTGAATTGAACTGGACACACACGAGACCATTGGTTCTGATAGGATGCACACAAGTGCTGAGGGAGCTGGCCGACATCATCATGAGGCCACTTTTGTCTTTGAAAGGTCAGGCAGAACAGGGGAGGTTTCTGAGGACTAGGAGAAAGCAAATGTCCCTCCTGTTTTCCCAAAGAGCAAGAAGTTAGAGCCAGGGAACTACAGGCTGATTAGCCTCACCTCAGTCTCTGGAAAGGTGATGGATTAACTAATCCTGGAAACAACTTCTAAATGTATGAAGAACAAAAAGGTGATTAGGAGTAGTCAGCATGGATTTATGCAGGGGGAATCATGCGTAACCAACCTGATGATAGCCTTCTATGACGAAATGACTGGTTTGGTGAACCAGGGGTGATACCTGGATGTTGTGAATCTGAACTTTAGCAAGGCTTTCAACACTGTCTCCCATAATATCCTCATAGACAAACTGAGAAGGAATGAACTAGATAAGGGTATGGTGAGGTAGACAGAAAGCTGGCTGAATGGCCAGGCTCCAAGCTTTGTGATCAGTGGCAAGAAGTCCAGCTGAAGGCCAGTCACTACTGGAGTGCATCGGGGTCAATAGTAGGGCCAATGCTGTTTGACATCTTCATTAATGACAGGGTACACCCTCAGAAAGTTTGCAGATGATACAAAACTGGGAGGAGTGGCTGATACTACACATGGGTGCACTGCCATTCAGAGGGACTTTGACAGGCTGGAGAAATGGGCTGACAGGAACCATATGAAGTTCAAGAAAGGGAAATGCCAAGTCCTGCATCTGGGGAGGAACAATCCCAGGTACCAGTACACACTGAGGGCCAACTGTCTGGAAGGCAGCTTTGCAGAGGAGGACCCGGGGGTGCTGGTGGACACAAAGCTGACCATAAGCAGCAATGTGCCCTTGTGACAAAGAAGGCCAACAGCATCCTCGTTGGCATTATATGTGTGTTGCCACTATAGAAGAGGCATGGACATAGTGGAGTGAGTCCAGCTTAGGGCCACAAAGATGACAGAGGGATTGACATCTGACATATGAGGAGAGGCTGAGAGAGCTGGGATTGTTCAGCCTGGAGAAGAGAAGGCTCAGGGGAATGTTACCAATGTGCACAAATACCTGGGGGGGACAGGTGATAAAGATGGAGACAGACTCCAAACTGGGCAAACTGCTCTAGTCGACTCTGCTTGAGCAGTAGGTTGGAATGGGTGATCTCCAGAGGTCTCTTCCAAACTCAACTATTCTGTGACTCTGTGAAATTATTTACTTTGGTTTTCTAAATTTAATTCTTCCCCAAGTATTCCATAGTTTAATGGCGACTGCATAACTGTTTTCAGCAGCAATTCTTGGGAGAAGGGTTATTGATTCAGTGCTGACCTGGATCAGTTTCTCAAGAAAAATGCCATGTAACTGAAACATTTGCATGGATCTTACAATATTGAGAATTTTTTTTTTAAAAAGTGCTTTCACATTCTCTTACAAAAAGATTTCTGAAGATCAAAAGTAGTGAAGCCTCATTCCTCACAGATTTGTACTTTGAGGTTTCACTGCAAGCTGTAGGTTTAACTTTTTTTGAGGTTAAAGTTAAAATTAGACACCAAGAGCTCTGGTGCCTAATTTTTCTGGTGTTTGATTTATTGAGGACAAGAAACAGCCTGTGCTACAGCGAGCCGAGAACTGCATTTGTTAAACCTCATGGGCCACTTTACATATGCTGATTAGATAGCTTGTTACTGCCAAATAAAGAGGATACTGGCAGAGTTGTCTGATAAGTTCTCTCTCTCTCTCTCCACTACTAGACAGACTTTTCGTCAATATTTACAAGTGCTCTTAAGACTTGAATAAAATTCTGAACTCACTTAGGCAGGGAGACTAACAGGCAGAGATCAATTGCATACAATTCTATATCAAACCCAACTGACTGCATACTTTTTTTCATAATCTAAACAAAGGAGATTTAAACAAGAGGAAGTTGCAAGACAGAACATTTGTATAAAAACAAACATGCTGAGCAGTAATATACACATTTCTTTGATTTAATTCAAAGAAAAGGAACAAAAAAGGTGTTTTAATAAAAGGTTACTTATACATACCCAACATCCTGCTTGGCCTTGGAGGCAGACTTTTCAGGGTTTAAATTATTAAAACTTAAAACTTCGTTTCAAAGACACACAATTCCTACCAATGCATATTCTCTTTATAATAAGGTATTTTACAAAGCAGTGTCAGAGTGCAGATGCATGAATGGATCTAATCATTACGCACAGGAAAAACTTACACTGTCTGTCCCCTTATTCCTATATTTTCGTAAAGAAAAATGCACATAAGCAAGAGCAAGCTAGTTTGTTCTTGCCTTCTACTTGCCCAGAACCTCACTGATATCATTCTGAACAGAAACAGTAATAGTACAGTGAACTGGGGAGTGTATACTTGGAAATACTAACAAAGGCACACATAGGCTGTGAAATAGCATTTCAGCAGATTTTAAGTACATTTTTAACTGGTATTCAGGTGACAAACTGTTTTGCCATCTGAAGATGGAGAACTATATCACAATTTTCTCTCTCCAAAGCTTATGTAGACGATGGTTTTCAACAGAAACACTGATGGTTTAGGAGGAAACTGAAAAGTCTGTGTAGGGGTTAAAAGCTTCTACAGATACTACTAGTAAGAGAAACTTTTGTGGTTTTGGTTTCCACAGTCTTCTCAGCACTAATACCAGTACTTGTAAACACACTAATGTTCTTTTGCTAACGATCTAAACACACATATCCCATTTTATCAGTTCAGAATTACATAAAAGAGTTTATATTGCATCATTTTTGCTGTTGGAACAACAAGTCTTGTATCTAGGCCGTTTAGGATCTTAGGAAGGAGATTTCTATTAAATTAATCTTTTTCAGTCTGCAACAAAGATACACTCAAACACTGTTAACTAAATTAATCAATATTCTGGCAAAATGATGAATGAACCCAGAACAGTAGCTCTATCGCACATGGGAGGGTTGTTTGTTTGTTTGTTTGTTTTTAATTTAAACACAGTACACATTAGCATAAGTCCAAAGCATTTGATTAAAACACCAGGGTGTATCATGCCTCCGAGGCGTGATGAGGCATCTTTGAGGAGGAGGCATATTTGCACTATCTGAAGAACACTGCTCTCTGTGAATCGTTGCACTCCACGCTAAAAGCAGCGAGACCAGGAGCACGTCTTCTATCACTGAACTGTCATGGCTCCAGATGGCCCCTTGTACCAGGGAATCTTTACTCTTTCCGTTGCTCCCCCACTAAGCTTAATATACCTGCTTAAAGAATCCATGTGGCAGGGTTTGACTAGAGAAGTTACTGAGGGCGAAGGCCTTACCCTACCTGACTTTCCTCCACCATGCTCCCAAAGAATCTCCTGAAAGTATGTTGGAGCTTTCTATTTTAAACCAGACATCGACTTGAGTGTTGGGTGCTGCAGCTTTTTACCTTAAGAGAGAGGTTCTTTCTCCTCATACAACAAAGCCAGGAGGACAGAATGCTGTCCCAGAGAGGATGGCAGAAAGATGCGTCCTTTGCTAAACCAAAGTTATTTACACCAGCTTGGCATTTTCCTGCGTAATATTGTTTGAGGACTGCTCATTCATCGGTATGGTTTGCTGAGGTATAGGAGTCAGTGGCAGGTTAAATAACCTTTACTCGCTTTATTTATGAAGAAGCCTCAGCAATGTTTGTTTGCATGGACCCATTGACCCTAGCTATTGCAAAATAAGCAGCCCATCAATGCAATCTGCTGGGCAAACACCTTCTAGAACAAAGAACAGGCTTTACTTCTTCAGCTGAGCACTTTTTCAAAACCAGAAAAAGTTCAATAAACTGTGATTATTTGCTCAACTGACTATTGAAGACAGGCCCTCAATCTTCCTAAATTCACTGTACTGACATATTTTACTGCAAGATACTGTTTTGCATAGGCTGTTTCTGCCTTGGAATGGAAGAGAGATGCAGTCCAACCAGATAAGGGTTGTACCAGCTATATTCTAACAATTCATACATATCAGCTCGTAATTCTGTGGCTAGACTAGCATGACCACTCAAATCATGGCTAAAAAATGTACATAAAGCTCACTGAGGTGATCTTAAGTCAATACAAATGTGAACGTTAGACTCTAACTGCAGAAACAAATAGAAAAATTAGATATGGACACAGTCTGTGATATGGGAATTTGAAAATTAAGGTCATTTGTTTTACTTGAAATTTTAACTTTAAGGAAGATTTACTAAGAAAACACTGAAGCCAGTGTAAAGGTAAGTTCCTGGCCACCATGCTTTACGTGGGAACTAACATTAAGCAGGAACAGACTACACAGGCAGTATTGGCTCTAGGATAGACTGATACCTCACATTGTTCTTACCAGAGTTATCAGTAGCTTTTCACTTTCAATTTTAAATTGTGCTTTTAATTTAAATTTAGTCAATTTCCTGCCACATCATGTGAGATCCTAGCTTTTCTGACAGTAAGTTGTCTTTAAATCTCTACATCCTAACTTCTCATACACAACTACAGCTACCTTGAAATCTAATTCTTCTACAGTTTCAAAGCATTGTGGTTACAATGGTTTTTAAAAACCATGATTGGGTTCTGAAGCAGAATTTATGAACACTCCATCTGCATTAATAATTGAGAGCTGTGCAAGAAAAAAATCTATTAGAGTGCATACACTGCAATGTTCACCTTGTGCTACTGGTCAAGAGTCCTGAGGTAAAAGTGTACCTTCTCATGTACAGGTAACCATAATCTCTTAGGTATGGCTATGCTTCTTCCAGACTAGAACTAACCTGCATCTGGCAAGCTCAGTATGCAGTCACAGGCGCTTAAGTAATTTTATCTTTCTGCAGCATACCCCAGATTAATGGAGTTAAATTTAAAACGGTTAATGCAATGCATGTTTGCCTGTTACACAATCAGCAGAAGAGATAAACGACGTTTCTGACCCCAGATCCAAAACGCTAGTGTAAACTGTAAAAGCTGAACAGACATGCTGGCAAGTTTCTTCATACGAATCCCCTCAAAAAGGGGGGCAACATCACAGCAACACAAATTGCTATAAATACTGTAACGAAATAAAGGCAAGACTAGATGGCTTAGATGATTAGTAACGAGCAACAGACTCTCTCATTAACTGGCCACTAACCCAGCCAAGGCTGGTAGTCACCAGGTTGCTTTATCACTGCATGGACCGGGCTGACGGCAGCCGCAGCGTGACTGCTGGCTTCTCCCCAGTCCCCTCGGCGGCTGGTCTGACTCAGGGAGGATCAGCACCATTCCAAGTGCACACCTACGCTGGAAACAGCAATCCTATCCTGCAGCATTCAAGGTCACCGAGAACGCTTCCAGACTCAGAAACAATAAATAAAAAATAAGAAAGGCTACTCAGCCCCATCAGCCCATCTGTGCTAGATCAGCTCGGCCACAGCCAGCTGCCCCGAGCC
>NW_009235458.1:0-1536 GCF_000690835.1 Fulmarus glacialis
GGAGACTCCCAAACAGCATGGGAAAGGGAGGAGGGGACATGTAACACCAGGGAAGGCAGCGGGGTGGTCTTTGCCAGCGAGGATGGATGGAGCGCTGTGGGGTTTGGCAGGGGGTCCCTACCCCCTACCAGGGGGTGAACCGCGTGGGGCTGGCTCTTGCTGGCTGACCGCCGGGCGTTCCCGCAGGTACGCAGAGGTGGTGGTCGCCTCTGAGAACTCGGTTCACAAACTCCTGGAGCTCCTGCCCGGCAAAATCCTCAACGGGGACAAGGTGGAGGTGAGGCTGGCAACCCGGCAGAACCTGTCACAGTTCGAGGCGCAGGCTCGCAAACGTGGGTGAGGCGAAGGCACGCCGCGGGTGGGGGGGCCTCCGTGCTGCGCGGCAGCTCCCGTGGGCCCCGCAGATCCCCAGCAGAGCTGTCAGGCCAAACCCACCGAGACCTCGGGGTGGGGGGACGCTGCCAGGAGTCTCTGGGGGTTGTTTCCTGTTGCTGCTGAGTCTGATTAGATCCTGACCCGAGTCTTTATGATCCCCTTTTAGGTGCTCACACACTGCGAAGATCCCTCGTAGCCTCCTCCTCCTCCTCTCCAAACTGAATGGGCTTAAGCTCTTCAGCCTATCAACATAGCTAAGACCCTCCATATCTATTAGTAGCTCTTCTCTGGATCTCCTCCAGAATTTGTCCATCCCTGCGGAGGTAAGGTGCCCAACACTGGACACAGTATTCCAGCTGGGGCCTGGCCGTGGGCTTTCTACAATGGCAATAGGTGGTCATCGCCTCACTCCGCAGCGATGTGACGCCCCAGCCCCGTGCTGGGGGGCTCTGTGGAGCCGCAGGGACTGTCTTGGCAGGAGCGTGTACGAGGAGGTCTTGGCCAGCTGTGGTCATTGTAGATCCCGTGGCTCGTTTCACGCAAGGAAAGCCCTTCTTTCTAAGCGCCCTGGCCGAGTTGCAGTGGGGTAGCTGTGACCTTCGCACCCTCCCTTCAGCTCCAGGGCCCGCGGTGATCCGCTGCTTGGCAGCGCCATGCGCTGTTAGACCGCATCCCGACCCACCCTCACGTTTCGGTGGAGCAGGGCGTGTTCCCTTCTCCCACCTCTCGCCTCGCTGGGCATGGGGAGGCTGAGTTTCAGCCTGTCCCCAGGGGCCTTGCCGCCAGCACGGCTGAGCTTACGTGAACCCTTGCCGCTGGCTCGGCAGCGCCGGTGCCCAAACGATGCTCTGCTTGACAGCCGTCAGAGCGGCAAGGCCCGGCGGGGAGCCGTGGCTCCCCCGAGGGGCTTATCATACCTCTCCTGTCTCATCCTCGAAGCCTCTTTGGACACAGCAAGGGTTCCTGTCCCTCTCTTCAGGGGCAGACAGGCGCCGAGTTTTCCTTCCTCCAGCAGCTCCGTTGCTGTCGGCACTTGGGTTCTGTCCCCTCGTGTTCCTCCACGCTCAGGCCTTTCTGAGCCCGTGTGTGGATCGCAGGCTCTCTGGGTCATTTAATGTCTTTGGGGATTCGGGACCCAGCGACCTCTCTGCTGGGGACCTC
>NW_009235459.1:0-6249 GCF_000690835.1 Fulmarus glacialis
AGCGCCAGGGGGACAGCAGCCACCAGCCCCAACGGGACCCTGGGCGCCAGCTCGTCCCCAGAAGGCTCTTTTCCCTATGAGCGTCGCAAGTGTAGCAGCTATTTCAGCTACTGAAGAGGAGAAGTCACGGCCAAAGGTTAAGTGCTTTGTTATCTGGACAGGTAAAGCCGCAGCAGGCGCTAGCACTATACATTAACTATGAACTACAAGTCTTAAACTCATGCCGAACATCTGTGTGTAACCTATGCGAAGTTGTAAACGTGATGCCTCGCCACTTTGAGACCCATTGCAGGATCTAGGCTGTAAGGCTGTGCGCGCGCCCAGGCACACCAAGGCAGGTTTCTCACATACAGGAGATGTTTTCAGGTGTTGCACCACCACCTCCCCTGGAGAGCAGGCAGCCTCATCCTGCCCTCCAGTGCAGAGGATTTGCCGCTCCAAGCTGACAGAACCATGCCACAAGTGTTTCGAGCAACATGGCAGTAGCTGGCTGGTATTCAAGCCTTTCCCAGCACAGCAAAGCCCATCAGAAATGTTTGTTTAACGAAGGTCAATGTCTGAACTGGGAATGCAACTGAAGTCTCTGCAGGAAGAGCGATCTCACCCACTTGCACTAAGCTACTGCAGTTACTGGTAATTCAGTATCCTAGATACACTGCTCCTAATTACTGATTTTATCTTGGACTACAGCCAAATTACACCGCAGATAAATTACCTCATGGTACAGTGTATGCTAGTTAACATAGAACTGTCTTTCCACCTTTATACCTCCCTCCCACCCACCTTAACTGGAAAAAGACAAGACTATGAACTCGAACAGCCTCTGGAGTTTTTTGTATACCAGATCTAATCTTAACTCTCCCAGCTTCATACTCTGACCGCTACCCCTATTAACACCCCTATTATTAATTGATCTGCAAACTTCCAGGCAGCCTCTCCAGAGCATCCCTGCCTTAGTCAAGAGCTGTACCAGAACCTGAATTCCCAGCTCACAGAGCATCATGCTACCACATCCACCTGCAACAGAGTGGGCTGACAGCGGGCTAGGTTGCCAGTCAAATCCATGAACACTACAGTACACTTTGTTTTGAGTTTGAAGGCAAACCAATCATTTCCTTTGTGAAAACAGATCTATCACCTTGGCTAAGCAAGCTACATATACCAGAGCGGTAGGGTTGTATGTCCCAATTCCCCACACCCGAGGTATCCTACAGAGGAAGCAGAAAACCAAGAAAAGAAAGCATTGTGCTGCTGCCAATAACTTGCCAATAATGCAGCAGACACGGCCACCTCCTAAAATGTTTGTTCGGGAAGGGCATAGCTCTGTGTGAGAAAGAATTTGTTCACTATTGAGTATGTAACATCAAGTTTGTGGGCTGACATGAAGAAAAACCATATGGGTTCTTTTCTGTTGATAAAACCAAATTCAGCCAGGTGTAGTGCAAATATGGAGAAAGCGAGATCTTTCTCTTTGCTGAAACACGTGCTGCAAGTTAAACTAGCCTGTGGCGGTGTGGGGAAGCAGGGCGGTAGTTAGTGGGCACTACGACAAGAGGAGAGCGAACAAACGACCCCAAACCATGGCACCCTCAGCCACCTCCTCGTGGCCCTGCTGGGGCCTGTGGCACACACCCACACATCACAAAGGAGCTCTTGCAGAACGTTTCACCAGGTGCTTTCTTCACTGTGACAGTCCATCATGCGGCCAGCCGTCTGGGTGCAAGCGTTGGGAGCATTTATGGGAGCACTGGACCGAGGCTGAGCTCCACGTGATGGGTGAGCCACATGACCTCAGAGGTATGATCACCTTCCTCGCTGGGCCGGATTGGAGCAGCAAGGTTTTTAAACTCGTGCTTCATCTTGAAACTCATGGTCACTTCGCCCTCTTCTTTCTGTGGGGTGACCTTGATGAAAACTCCTACCTTGTTGGCTTTTCTGAAGGCAACAACGCTGCAAGGCAGAAAACAAAAGAACGCTGGGTCAGCCAAGTTCTCAAACAATTGTTCTGAGAGGTTTATTCTGACACCATGTAAGAGAGATGCTCAGTTTACAGCCCGTGGGCTGAATATGCCCTGCTAGAATAGCTGCCCTGGTTTGTAGCTTACTCCCCGCTGCTCTTTTTGCAGGGGGCCCACAGCCCGTCCTGCCTCATGATAAGAACATGGCTACCCCCCTTTATGCTGACAGCTGCTGGCACATCCATCAAACACAACATGCCTGCTTTGGCCATGGGAGTTATGTATCCAGCTGCGCAACAGGGAAGGGCCATAGTATACAGCTCAAGTCGCTCTGTAAGGGACTGTAGAACGTATTCCATTTTGAAGGCTAGAGGCAACTTTGTTGCACACCCTACTGTGTAGTTCTCACAGCTACCATGAACCCCCTGCTTGCAAAGGAAAGGATTACACAGAGTATTTTTGGAGCGAATTAGTACCACCACCACCTGTAACTCAAATGCTGTAACAGCACACCTTGCCTCAAAGGGAACAAATGTCTCCTGAATAGTTCAAACCACAAGCAGAAAAATTTGCATTGCTGATCTCTGACTCCCCCAAAAAAACACCACACCACACCACCCCCCAAGAAAACCTGAAAAAAAAACCAAAACATGCTAAGACAGAGAGGAGAGTGAGTTAATTGGTTGAAATGCCAAGTTTTTAAGGGACAGGATCCCCACAGGACAGACAACACTCACTCAGGGTCATCCTGGAAGTCTTGAGGCTCTGCCAGCTCATCATATTCTGCGGCAGCATCTTTTCCAGCCAGAATAAGCTCCTTGGGAGGAACTGCCACCTGAAACAGAACATGAAGAGAAGAAGCCTTTCAGCACTGATCACCACCTACTCTGTGAGCAGGAGAAAGCCCTTCCCTTCTGAAGGCTGCTTTACTACGGTTTAACAGAAAAGTGATTCATCCTCTGCTTTCCTCCGCTCCGGTACCACCTGGTTACCACTTTACCAGTGAAATCATGTATTTCTCCCTTGGGTTCTGGATCTCAATGAACAGACACAATTTCAAAATACTTTATAATCTGATGTTTACACTGGTCATTTAGCCAAGGAGGAAAATGCAACACAGTCAGCAAGGACTGAAGGACATATGAAAAGTGTGACCTGTGGAAGGGTAAGTGGCAGTGGAAAGCCTTGGAAGAGGCTTGGGCTCGCACAGCAGGAGGGTACAATACCTTGGCAGTGTTGTTGACGTTGTCAGGGTCTCCCTCCTCACACTCCAGCAGTGTGACATGTGTGATGTTCTCCACTGGATTGGTTAGAGTCAGAAGGACTTGGCTCTCCTGGGGAGATTCAGGAATCACAGTTCAAGAAGCAATTACTCTAAAATTCATTGTTACTGTTAGCACCTCCATCTTCTGTAACTGATCAACACCTTCAAAAATTGCATCACATATCCATCCCACCATGGGATGGATAACGAACACCCCCAGTCCGTAAGAAAGGTGTCAGTGCCAGGCAGCACTCTTTCTTAATAGAAGAAACACACATCTTTGGAACGTAGCCAAGATCTCAACTCCACACCTTTTATTCTTCAGATATTGGCATGTGCTTGTGATGCCAGACATCACACTGCGTGGTAATCTACCCCTGCAGAGTGACAAGTACATGCAGTGTTATTCTGACCACTCCCTTAAACCCTGCACCCTCTCTAAATGGAGTGAGCAAAGCTGCCAGGGAACAATCATCACACCATGTCATCTTCCAAAAAGATCACACATCCACACCTCCCGGCTGTGTCTCAACCTGACGTTTCTGGAAAAAACTACTGACCTTCATGTAGCGCAGGTTAGGAATAGACATGATTCTCACTTCAGGGATATAGTTACTACAAGAAGAACAAAACAAATGACCATGATGGATTGTGTTGCTGTCTATAACCTACCTCTTGAAGTAGAGGGATGTATTCACAGACATCCATCTAACTCATTCAATGCTATTAGAGTTTAGCTTACATTAAAAAGAAAGATTAAGTGCTCCTTTGCTATATAAGCCTAATCCTACAAACTCCTGCTACTGTGTGGGGCTGGCATAGCATGCAGTGCCTTTTTCAGACTGCTAAATTCTTCAGTAAACTTTTTAGTAGATCAGGAAGCAAACCTATTACAGATAAGCTAAATATATTTAAAAAGGTGATTACACCATCCTAAGAGATGACACAACCATACAAGAGGTCAAATCAAGAGTACAAGAGACATGAAAATAGAAGGCATTAACTAAGTATTGATAGGCACTGTTCTCCCCAATCCCCGTATCTTACTTACACAGCAACCAGCTGGATCTTGAATTTGATAGACGTTGGATTGAATTCTGGTTTGCTCAGGTTATGTTCACACCTCTAGACACAAAGATATTTTAGTCAGCACCAAAAGACAGCGTCCAGTCACAACTGAAGAATGAGTGCTGCAAGCTACCGGCCTCTAGCACAGCGCACATAAAAACTACTTTGGGGTGCGTGTAGCCATAACTGTGTCAAGTTATTGATACTCCAGAAATGTCATATCCAGCACTATCAGTGCAATCTCAGAAACATGAGATTTGGAACCAAGCTTAAAAACACTTGGACGCTCGCTGACTGCAGCAGGAAGAAGGCACAAATACCTGCAAGCCCTTTGACTTACGCTTCAGAATCCATTAAAAAACCAAACAGCTGGAACTCAAGACAGATCTCCTCATAAGCTACTCTTCAAACACAGGCTCAGCCTGACATTACTTATTTATGAGAAAACATTCTGCATTTGCAAAGCATTCTGCATCTTAAATACTTACGAGAATATTGGTCTCTTACTCTGGGAACTACATAAATATCACTGAGTTTCACTGAGAAAGCAAACAGTTTTTTAAAGACCATGTAGTAAGCCAACAGCAGAACTTGGATTTAATTCTTGCCAATCTTTACTTCCCAGCTCTCTGCTTTTCTTCTCTGAAATACCTCTTTCTGCCTTCACTCTAAGGGCATCTTCAGTATTCTGCACTGCCTCTCACTAATGTTTGCTGACTTGATTTTTGTCTTTAGTAATAGCAGAAATTTTTTCATTCTGACTGTACTGGCAGCCTTCTATGATTCCTTGGCTAGGTAGAGCACACAGACCCTTACAGAAACCCACCTTTGTATCTTTATGCATCTCTGACAATGTTGTCTCTCTTTCACAATCTTCATCACGTCAGAGATGCAACAGCCTCCCTCATCTCCTAGTGCTGTTACCAGTAATTAAGTTGAGAACTTTCAACAACCAGAAGCATTTGAGCAGATTCTTTTAAGAAGAAATACACAACCCATTTCCCACAATCCAAGTTCTGTGAGCCTAGAAAAAGTGCTTTTTTGTATTTAATTACCTACCCGACAGCGCAGCGAACGTTTGATCAGGAGGTGCTTATGACGTGGGTAGAGCTGGGAAGCACAGATCGGCTGGAAGTCAGGCTGCAGCAGACGCTGACGCAGAGTCGTCACTGGGTGCACAACAGAAAGCAAGACCAAATTAATGTCTCACTCAGGCACTGAAACTTGAGCTAGATTGTACACATGCACTGGCCTAAGAGCAAGTATGCCGCGCACTGTGTGCAGACATGCTACAATCTCTGAGAAACTTAATTTCACCTGCACCCAATAATTCAGAAGCCACTGGCAAGTATCACTGTTTCTAGCAGTGAATGAATGGAAAATAAGAGTTGTAGAAAGGGCTGTCCTGACTGGGCATGGTAACATTAGAGCAACATCAGTGCCAGCCCAGGAGAAACAAGGGACCCTGACCTCCATTCAAAGCTCAGCTGTGGTGGAAATAGAATTTTGTAATCATCTATTAAATAAGTTCTTTCCCCGCCACAGACAAATCAGGTTTTATAGCTTTGTTACCCTCACAGCTGGGTGCTGCATGAGTACAATATACAGCTTCTCAGCAAGGAGTTTGCATAACTCATACTCACGCATAGAATTAGTGACTACATAGTTCCCAAGGCAAGGAACTCCAGCAGCCAAACTTCCCATGGGTTTCTCCCAAAAAAGAGGCTCCTCACTGTTTCCAGTGTCTAACAGGCAGTGAGCCACCTGGCAGCCTTTCCCTCACTGCAGGGAACCACAAAAGTTGTCGTCTTTACCAGCATCATACTCTCACAATGCTGACAGTCTCATAAGAAAAGGAGACCAAGATGATCTACCCCTTTCCATAAACCTTTCATGAATTCATTAATATTGGCCGACTTTGTAGGCCTGCAGGACTGTCCTACGTAGAGCCACTTCAGC
>NW_009235459.1:6280-12547 GCF_000690835.1 Fulmarus glacialis
ATTGCTTCTTGTATCTGCTGTTTTATCCCATTCGCTCTCAAGTTTTGTTGACCAATTTACAATATTTGCTGATTAAATCATGAGCCAGCTAAGTAACTGGCAAGTGTATGCAAGCTGTTCCAAGCTGATGTCAAAGTAATGGGCAATTGTTACTTAACAGGTCAGTTGAGGTTCCAACTCCCCAGCAGCTCAGCTACTTCCTTATTTCCTGCTATTATTGAAAAAGGATTTCAGCTCTTTTCTCCATCCAAAAGTTTACACTTCACATGCAGAGAAATTCAGGTCAGCAAGAAAATGAAACAACCGTTAAGAGGCCTGACGTATTTGGCTCTGAGCTTTCCATGTACAATATGAAGCTGAGGCTGCATTCAAAGTTACCATTTAAAAAGTCACAAATTTCCCACCATTTCAATCCCAGCATAAAAATTACTAAAACCTCAGGCTATTAGGAACCCCATGGATAAGTTTCCAGGCACTGCCCATGTTATAAAATGTAAGGGCAAAAAGTGACAGAATATTAAGGTGTTACCTTCTGTCAGATTGATTGGTCTTGTGTAGTAATCCTCAGGAAGAGGTTCCACTTCTTCCACTGCATCAGCTGGCTCAATCTTGATCTCCTTCTGGTCCTCTCCTTCTTTCAGCCTGAAGCAAAGTGAGGGACAACTCGGTCATAAAATACGGCATGTGTGCTCTCACAGACAGCAACGGCAGTAACTGCATTGTAACACAGAAGGCAGCGAGAACTGAGATTGCAAGACAATAGTAACTGCATAAGAACGTGAGCAGTCACTTGTTTCTATTAGGAGAAAGCAAAACACCTGGAGCTGCTGCACAGAGATGCCCAAGGATTTGACATCTCTCTAATGCTCCAAAGAAGAAAGCTCCTTTCACTGCTATCTGTTAGTATGTTCACCATCTTTCTGAAATTGCTTTACTGTTCTGTAGGAGGTTGCCTATACCTCCTATACTTCCCACAAACGTAACCCCAACCCCGAGACTCACGAGAGTCCAGCGAGGGCACTGATCGGTGCTCCAGGCCTCTGGCGTTGAAGCCTGGTTCCCAAGCCATATTTGTCCTACAATGAAAAAAGGAACTATTAGCTTCAGGTCTGCTTCCTGCCAGGACAAAAAGACCTATTGCAAACTCATCCTTTGAGCTGCATCACAAGCATAGAGAGACAAGCAAAGGAAAGCAAAAAGGGAAAGGTATTCAACGCTTCCCAAGATTTTTTTTTCTGCTCAAACTGTTAGTAAGGAGAAAACAATTACCACCGCACTGCAGATGGGGAAAGACAGATGTAGCTACTGCTTATAAAGCTTTTGCTCTTTCCTTAAATCACCAGCCTGCACTACTGACACATTTTTCCCTTGATCTTCTCTTCAGAGCAACTGCGTGTCAAGTAGCAGAGAATGAGAGCTCAGCTGCCAAAAAAACTGGGTCAACATGGGTATACATCCATTTGAAATGCTCTGTAGCACTACTAGAAGCACCTGGAAAGTCCAACAAGCCTCATTACCTACAGGTTTCTCTTGCCAGGCACCACCAACTGGAAGAAATAGCTGAGCTACTCCTCAGCTTTCCACAGCTGAACTGTACACAGAGTGCTTGGAGGCAGAAATCTTCCTTCTGGGCAGGACTGAAAACCTGAATTCTCACCAAACAGGAAATCTGAGCATCAGCCTACCCTTGTGATTTTTCAAGGATCAGAAGATTAATGTTAGTGGCATTTGCCTCAGGCAGGCAGACAGCTGCATTTCAGCCAAGCTTTGTGAAGGATTGCTTTTCAAGTGTGCGTTACTTACCCAAAGACACTGCCCTTTTTGTAAGCTAACAAAAAATATTTTTTTTGGTAACAAATATTACCCTCTAACTAGTTAGCCTTCAGGTGCGTTTGTTCTAGGCACTTCCAAGTCAGAGGCCCTGAGCTGAGGCAAGGTGAAGAGTAGGATCTGCTACTGCCCTTCATTTGGTACCATGAGAGCTTTAAGACCAGCAGAAACCGTGAAAAGACTTACCACTACATGTATAGTGTGTTGCTGTGGAGAGCCCCCAAAATAGCAGCAGGTAGCAACGGAGACAAAAAATGCAGCCATAAGACACAAGCAAGGGCACAGAGCAAGCACAGTTAATTGAGAAGTAGCAAGCATATGCAGAGTCACCCAGCTAAACAAAGTAAGCATTTAACCTGCCAGTTACAATAAACAAGTCATTCAGGCCACAACCAAATCTTAAGGTTAATTTCAGTTGAGACTTCATGCAGAAAAGTGCCAGACAATCCTGATCTAACTGTTACTGAGCTGCGGTATGCAACTGTCCTGAGAAAGAGCTACCACTGGTATCGTGACTGCGGTTGCACTGCACTTCACTGCTGGGTAACATATTCCTTTGCATGGCAAGTATAAACCCTTCTGGCATTATCAGAAAGGACTATTAGAGAGAGAGGCAATGTAATGCATAATAATGGGTGTAAAACTATGTGTCCCCGAGGAAACCCACGTGCCCTAGCACGTTTTGTTCATGTTGTTCTCAATAAAAAAACGCTGAGTAGCCCTATTGTGCTACCAACTATCTAACTTTCCAAGCTGAGGTTGCTGTGCATCACTTTTCCTGCTCTGAGAGCACTATACTCCCAGCTCACCGAAAAGGCCAGGGGCATGTAGTTTCGGCGCCGCACCAGCTTCTTCCGGTCCCGCTCGATCTTCTCTTTCTGAGCCAACTGCTGGTAGTACTCAACCAGTTTGTTAATCTGGAGGGATGAAAGGGAACAGTACCCAATGTAAGGGCAACAGATGCCAGATCAGCTGCTATTTGCTTGTGAACAAGCTGGGGTTCCTGCTACTTGTTCCACTCTGTTCCTAGCACTAGCTGTGTTTTGAAGAATACACATTAAAGAAGCCTCTGTGCCTTAACGCCCACTGCAGGTGACAAATTGACCCTTCTTTAGGAATGACATCTATCAGAGACCAGTGTCCAATTTTCACTTTGCAGTTAGGCAACTGAGACTTTGTTCATGCATTTTCCATGACTGGACAGAGCAATGTCATGTGGCCAAAAATAAGCAATTTGGATTAGTGGAGCAAACAACATCTTTCCCCTCCCCGAGGCTGATCACATTTAGTGTAGAGCCCTAACTGGTGACAGGGAAGGGTAGTAAAGGTGCAGCTCTGTTTTCCAGATCCTAGACACACTCTTGATCGGAAAACTGCTTTTTTTCATGTATATATACAGCATATACATTGGTGTCGTTTCAACAGCACTCTTAGATATGACGTTTTCAACTGAGTTTCTTCTGAAAAGGAGATTTTATACTGCAATATCCACAGGAGAGCCTCTAAGAGGCCTTTCTTCCATTGAATTCAATCAAGGTGGAGATTAGGAACTGGAACTGGTATCTGAAGGATTATATAGATGCAGAAAAAGTGTTTGAGGGGGCCTGGCATCTCTAACAGCTTTCTAGCTGATACGTCTCAGCCTCAGCATGGCCTTCCTCCTCACTCACCCTCTGTGTGTGAGGATTCTCCGGCTCCTGCCAGCCACCACTAGCTGCATGAGAAAGAGAAAAAACAAAGTCCTCAGGAGAAGATTTCCAGAATCCACAAAGAAATCACATCTAACACCCAACTCTCGGTCTTACTCATGAAATATGACATTCCCTATTTCTGCTACACTCACCATTGCAATTCTTTAAGTTCACACCTGCACAAATATACACCTTCACAGGCAGGTTTGGGCTGAAAGAGCTTCACCAGCTTTTATACTGTGTTTTTAAACAACTGCTGTTTGAGAGTCACTCAGAGCAGCACCTAGGAGTCACTTCAGCAGCAGGTACATGAGTTTACAAGAACAGCCTCCTATTACTGGCTGCCCATGCCCCTGCATCTTCAGCTCCCAGTCTTCACTCACATGAACACTGGAAGTCAGACGATCTGCTTGGTCTACTCAGCCCCATTTTCTGCATGTCTTATGAAAGAAACAGATGAAAGCTTTGTTCCAGTGCTGTCATGAAGAGAAAAACGAAGTACAAACACTGACTAGCAACTCTGGAATAAGCCTAAGTGAACAAAAGTGACAGAAAATAGATTAGATGTTTAGCTGTCAGACTGAGTGGCTTCAAAGTCTCTGAAGGTACACAAACAAGATCTCAACTGTGGGGAGAGCGCACCAACTAAAAAAGCCCCTCGTTTGACAGCTTTCTTGCTAGTCAGGTAACACAAGCATGGATGCGGATCACATGTTCCACTAACTCATCTCAGCTCTTCAGATGAGACTTCAGCAACAAACCGTTTTCCTGTGAATTTCCAACTGTGACTCAAAACCTAGACAGATATTACGTATATCATATGGCCAGAAACGAATGTGATTATCTGTTACCTTCAAAACACATACTGGGCTCCTGCTGTTACTCAGTTTTCTGACTTTGACTGTCACTTACCGACAGACTTGTCTGCCATGCCAACATCCCGGGAAGTCCAGCGGCAAAATCCACAGGCCAAGTAATATGCTTTCTTCATGGTAGTCTTGGCCGGGTCGTCAGGGAGTGGAGCTGGAACGCTCGTGGCCCGGGTGGAAAGTGTGTGCATGCAGCAGGGGCAGTCAAAGCAGTTAGCACACCTGTAAAGAGGAAGGCCTATAAAACAGTGCTCTGACAAAGATCCCAGGCCGAGGAAAATGCTCTCAACAAGCAAATCAAGATTAAACCAACAGACCTTTTCATCTTATGCAACAGAGTTAGGCAAAAAGGACAACAGAGCCATCAACAGAAACAGGAGGGGTTCAGAGTCAACATACGAATGGCGACAGCGAGAAATACTGGGCGATACTAAAAAACCCTTCGTATTATGAAAGCAGGTCATCAAAAAACTAGAACATGAAGAGCGCATGATACATCATGGAAAGACACTTATTCCCCAAAACAGACTAAAAGGTAACAAGCAATGTCATTTTTGAAGAGAGTTTCAGCTACATGTGATCAGGTGTTGATTAACGAAGGAGCCACTTAAAATAGTGAGTCTTGATGAAAAAAGCCAAAGCGACTTTACCTATTCTTTTTCAGCTTGGCTTCGGCTGAAGGCATGTTTTCCAGGCAGCTGGGGCAGTAGTGAGAGTCCACCTGATGAACAAGACAGTCACGTCACACTTCCTGGCACACGTTTGTCTGGATAGCATGCTGGCAGCAGCCTGAAACTCTGCCATGCGATTTAACAGGGCTTTGTGTCTGGCAACGGCCAGGTGAAGTCAGTGAAGACTTGAGACATTTTTTGGTATCTGAAATCTTAGCCCATCTCAGCCAAATTTTGATCTTTAATAAAGTAAGTCAGAAGGTTTAAGTCAGGATAGATTAAACTACTCCTCCTAGTAAATGGGAAAAGGACAACTGGGTATTGACCTTTTGCAGTTATTAGAATTTCATTTTTCACCTTGAATAGCAGGTTTTAACACGCTATTTTCCATTTATGTCTAAATTTATTCTGCCCTTGTAGTTACACTGGTCAGAAATACATACATTTCAGAAAACATTTTGTATCTTTCTGCTGTCACAAACTAATTTTGTTAATTAAAACAACAGTAGCAAGAAGGGAGTCCCCTTCCTGAAGAGGAAAACAAACTTATCGTTAAACATGGAAATGCACAATGACTGCACTCGTCACACAATGGAGAACTCATGATGGATGCAGCCTGGTGACAGATCTATTTTCTACTCTTCGGAGGCTTTGATATTTCCAAAGAGATACCTCTTCTGAGATCTGGGTTGCACGGTCATTCTTTTAAGGCTTTTCAAATGTACCGTAATTTCTTAATTCACCCAGACTTCCACAAAATCAATTTTATCGATTTTATTATGACAACCTGAGAAGTCACATGAGCAGCCCCCCAGATCAAGGCTTGCCCATGTTGTGCTCTGCACAAGAGCAGTGCTCCTGGCAGGCCCCCGCACACCAGCAGACTATCACCCCAGCCTGATGACAACCTACAGCTTAAGGCTCCAGCCATTCCTGGACAAAGAACAAACCCTCCACAGCAGAAAACCCACTGTATAACGCGGGGAAAAAGCTTGTCCAGGTGGAAATAAATTCACACCAAATACTCTCAACTCCGACTTCATTCTCAAAACAAGTACGATGCTCTCGGGCCTCAGCACGCTGAAGGCGTGGGTTTTGTTACTTTGACAGCAAGTGCTGCAAACGCCACCACATCCAGCAAATCTCGCCAAGCCCTGGGGGCCGTCCGAGAGCAGCTCTCCCCCTGTGAGACAGCACCAGCCCAGG
>NW_009235460.1:0-8642 GCF_000690835.1 Fulmarus glacialis
TAATGATTCTATGATTCTGTGATTCTAACCTAATAGTCTCAGTAGGTCTTTTTGTTTGTTTCACAGGGCACTCCTTCAAAGAACAACAACTTACAAAATTAGCTAGACATAGCGACAGATCTGTCGATCGCAGTAATGTTCTGTGAAGCAAGCGTTCATGTAGAGAGTGTGTACATAGCAGAAGAATTGGGGAGGGGTATCTAGAAGGCAAAGAGGTTTAAAAAAGAGGGGAAACTTGCTAAGTGCTGTCAGTCCTTAAGTAGTTAAAAGCTGAGAAAACTGTGGATGAAGCATGTGTGCTTCTCAAATGGCTCGAGAAGGTATAATGAATAGTTAAATACTATGATGGAACCAGAATAGAAGTAACATCAAAGGAAGATGATTTAGATACATATTAGAGGATATTCATACCTAATTATCAAAGCTTAACTGCCGCGCTTAATTTTTTCTGAAAATTTAACCCTCTAATACATAATTGTAAGTAACACGTTAAACTCCTTTAAGCAGAAAGAAAAAAGGAAGGGGGCAAAAATCTGTGCATAAATGTCACAACATCTAATTTAAAATACAATTTGAAGTATAAAGTTTCTCTGTTTGTTAAAGAGATGCAACCAATGGCTAATAAACATTGACAGATAACAAACACAGAAGACTGGTGAACAGTTTCATAGTAATAGCTAATGAATTGGATAAAACAAATTAACAAAAATGCTGCTGGGGAGACCCTTTATCAATGGGGAGACAAATACTGGGAAAACCTGGTATTTTACTAGCAACATTGGAAACTGGAATAACTAACCTCTCAATAACTGTAATGCAGACTGCCAGGTGCATCTCAATGAACATGTCTTGGGGCTTGGCCTGTGTCCCGGTACAACTATTTCTTACTGCACACCTCTCAGATTGAGACTTGAAGGAGAATCATTGGCCCTGTAAACTAAAGGAGGACAGTCTACCTACAGTGCTCCAAGACAAGTAAATACATATTTAAGCGCACCTGGAGTCTCCAGCAGGAAGACTGCAAAGGAGGAGTCTGCCAGTTTCAATAGGAAGGGTACGGGATGGATATTGGACCAATGCACAACTCCCACATCCAAGTTATAGGGAGAAGGAGCACGTGGGATTGAGAAATACATCAGGAAATTTGGGAGGTACACACTCAAGTTGGACTCTGGTTTCTGGCTGAAAACTCATTAAATGAAGAAAAGGGACTTTGGGTTGGATTGGGAAACTTACGGAAAGGGTGGCCACAGCAAATCCCCTGGACTTCAATGTATAACCCTGGCAAAGCCTGAGCCATGGTTCACTGTAAAAGGATGGTAGTTTTGGTAGGGTAACACCAAGCTTTGCCAGGAGAATGGAACACCAATTGTCCAAAACCTCGTGAATGAATGCGCAACAGAAGTGATATCACAAGTGCTATTAACTGAAACTGACTCTCAATAACTAAGAAATAGACCTAAGTTGGTCTTGGACACTGCAATATAACTTAAAAATAAACACACACCTACCCTCAGAGCAGACCACTGAGGTGGATTACTCAGACCTGCAGGAGTGGGACCAGACTCAGCAACAGCTCAGAGATCTGAATCTATAGGCAAGACAAGGGCTCACTCCAGCACACAACACAACACAACTATTCCACCTATCTTGCCAACAACCCAGGATCCTGTAGCTGTGTGCACCCTTGAGGCCAAAGAACCAGACTTACCTACGCAGGCTATCACTCTTAGAAGGACATTACCAATTTTAAGTGCCTTACTACATACAGGTTGCATTCATAGGTCAAGGCGATACTGGCAGTAACAGGAGGTCAGTCCGCAGTTAGTCACACCGCTCACAGCAGAGCAGGGTTCCATCCCTATGTGTCCAGCCCATGCAGGGCGGTAGCACAGAAGGCCCACTCAGGGTCTACCAGAGTGATGCAGCTCCTTCCCATCCTACCTTTAAGCGTGGGATTGTTAGGGCTGTGGGGAGATCACAAAGCTGCTGCCTAGGCCCTGGCCTGAAGTTAAGCTTCATGAGAAAGGGCATTACAGGCATGAGAAGCTACTGGATACAACACAAGAAACTGCCAGACATGACAGATAACAATGGGAGAAGCTGACAAGTTACAGGTAGCGGCATAAGGGATGGCTGGATTTTGCAGGTGGTTAACAGGGTGCTTCGTGAACAACAGCCAAACTTCACAGATAACCAGAAAGGAGCACTGGAGATCTTATGCGGAAAAGGACCTTCCTTGTGAGGCCAACATTGCATAAGTAACCATATCCAGGAATACCATACAAGAATATTACTTAGGTAATCATACCATAAATAGCAAATCTGGGTTGGGATGTAGCAAAACTGGGACCAATATGGAAAAAAATAATCAGGGGAGAGTTGTTTACCTGGGAGGAGACTGGAGTGGAGAAAGGGAGGCAAAAGCACAACAGAAAGGAAGGTCAAGAAGTGAGAAAAGAGACAGTAAGTTACGAGAATCATGCAGTCAAAGCTGTTTGAGGTTATCCGTCAGGCAGCCCTATGCTTGATCACTGCAGCCTGAATCAGGACAATACATAAAGCCTGTTCTGACAAACCACCTGCATCAAACCTGCTTCTCCAGTCAGAGGGACCAGGGTGGGCAGGGTGCTTTCCATGGCTACCAGAGGAGCAGCCAGACAGACGGATCAAGCAACCTGGTATCACTGTACTGATGCCCATTCCAGGCTGGGCAGCATCAGCAGCTACCCAGCACTCATAACAACCTCCCCACCTCTTACAGTCCCGAACACTGAAGCCAAATACAAATGAAAGCAGTTCTGCCTGTATCAGATGACAAAAATACATCAGCTAATTAAAATGCAATGGTACTCTACAAAGTTATTTAAACAAAAGAAGTGGAATATAATGAGCTTTTTCCTTCAGGTATTAGGTCACATTTGCATATTACAAAACATGTTACTTCTTCTACACCACTAACATCATCACAGCTGAACTTCATTGTAAGTTTTAAGAACTATTTACAAATTATTAAACTACTGTAATTTTATGGCCAGAGAAGACAACTGAATTGGTCAACTACAAGACAGCATAAAAAAGTTCATAGCAAAACCAAAGATGAAGACTAAATACAGTTCTCTGATCCTGGACTGAATTTGTGAAGACACAAGTTTCTGTGCCATAGTAAAAAACTGAAGCTGATGATGCTGAGACAAGCAATCAGCACACTCAATATATTCTGAAACTGGTTGTTTTTTTCTTTACACTTTCTTTTTCAGCATGAAATTAAGGAAAATAAAAAAAAATTCACTACTACTTAATACAGTTAATGGCTATTAAAACTCTCTGAAATTAGAAACTTATGTGTTGCATTTACTAACAATAGCTTACAGCATTTCAGGAATTCTGTGTCAAAACAACACAAAATTCAACATACTATGTTCTCAAATCACATAATCGGCTAAATTATATATGTTTTCAAATAATTTGAGCTCTTGATCTTTTCTGTCTGCCATATTATAGTTCATAAATCACATTTTCTCAAGATGTAAAATAGTTTTATTCATACTTCCTTCCATTTGAGAGAAGGTATACTACTATTTTAACAGTGACAAGAAAGAAACTATTATTATAAAAGTAGTAATGTGTCTGTCAATAAGTAAAGATAAAAGAAATACAGATTGTAAAACACCGGAGGGAGTAATTATTACACGCTACTTAAACTAATGGTAAAATTTCAGAATGTTCTTTTAGCGAATGAGCATACAACATCAGCTTTGACTAAAGAACCATTATAACAACAAAGGAATACTAGGAAAATTTTTATATTAAATTCCCAAAGGCTGTTGAAAGAGAGTATAGACAATATGAACAAACATGAAAGCAATGTGCATATTTTAGAAGGTCTATAGCTTATTTAAGCCAACAGTGAGGAAAATTAATTAAGAAAACAGAAAAAAAAAATGCAATCATAAAACTGAAAGGATGCAATTCAGCCCATTAATAGAAAGAATCTACTGCAATAATTTATCCGGGACTGAGAGAACAGATATTAGAAGTATGGTCCTACAATACTTCAAATAAAGATCTGGCAGACACACACCCGCTCTGTGTACATCAGCATTAGAGCAGCAGCGAGGTTTTGGAGCAAATCCTGCATCAGTCCCACTAACCACGTGCTGACTCAGTTCCCAGGCCTGTTCTGGTACATGCAAACTACATCCCTTTTCAGGGAAAAGAAAACAGATGCTCTGCTCCTGCTGGACACAAAACATGCTCCAAACCCTAACGGGTTTGGGTTTTTTCAAGTCTTCCATTGCCACTGTGACTAAGCAGAAAGGGAATGTTCTCCTATGAGACTGTATTGCTCTTTTACTTGAAGAAGCTCAAATAATGGATTTCAGGTGCATACTCGATTTACGGCACAGGAAAGTTAACTTCATAAATTGACAGCATAGCCAGTCTGCTAACAAGAGCATTTTTAACTAGGGACAACAACATGACAAACACACACACACACACAAAATCAACTAGTTACCATTCATCGTATTTCCTCCCTCTCTTTAACTTAAATATTGTACTGCCATACTGAATTGTTATTTAAAGTAAGTTTTTGTTTAGATACCCAGAGCAAATGAGAAGCAACTCTCACCTGTGGAGGAGGTACTGTTATTGGTGCAGGCATGGGAACAGGAATTGGAACAGGTAAAGCTTTAGGTATAGGTGACACTGGTTCATTATGTGTAGCTTCTGCACCTCCATTTTGAGCTACTTCATTTTCAGACTTCTTGGGAATGCCTTTCCACTCTATACAAAAAAACCCCAAACATACATGTATCAGCTCAGCAGAAGCGGACAAATAGTCAAGTACTGCCATATAAAACTACCATACTTTGTGATGTTTACAAAAATGACATAATTGAAAATACTCAGATAATGAGAAGCACAGAGCTAAGAAGCATTTAAACATATTTCTGACAATAAAAATTCCAAATTACTTTTAACACAGTACAGCAAATCATTGAAACATAGCAAGTACATTTATTCCTTTCATTAGTCATTTAACAATTCTTTGCAGTGACAGCATTTATATATGCCCAGGACTCTGAAACACATAATCTGTAACAAAAACAGTAAGGTTGTTTTAGGACAAGCTTTCAACAGATTCATCCCATTCCTCTCAAGCAAGAAGACAGCAGCTTTTTCGCTAATTTGAGAAGTGAGTTCTCAAAAAACAACATTTTCAAGTCTTGCGCGAGGAAAAGGAGAATAAAACAATAAAGAATCGCAGCAAAATAAGAGAAACATCAAATACAGCTTTAAACTCATTTTACAGAAGAAATATGACTCCTATTGTTGTTACAACCTCCTGGGAAAAGACAGCTAAGCAGAAAAAAAGGGGTCAGCAAAGAGGCATTATGGGAAAGAGAAAAGCATTGAGAAGACTGGAACACATTGAGGGTATGTTTATCATTTGTTACACTTTCATTTAAAATACAGACTCAACTTATTTTTGTGCATTTATCATGAAGAGATGCTACTATTTAGAACAACCACAACCTAGCGCAAATTCGACAGAATGACAAAACCCTGAAATAACATTTCAGTAACTAGACAGCACACCACACAATGGTTAAAACCAACACAGTAGTCTAGAGTACCAATTCAAAGAACTTAAGGCAATTTCAATTTTTAAGTACTGCATTCATTTAATATTACTTTTAGAATCACAACAGCCAGCACACTAGCGACTCTATATTGATTTGAAGCCCGTAATTGATTTGAAGCCCATAATTGATGTGAAGCTGCTGATTATAACAGGTGTAATTTTCTTAATACAGCCATAGAAGCCCGATTATTTTCACTGTTTACATACAAAATAACAAGAATTCTGTTAGGTCCCTATAAATACAAGACTTGCTAAAGGAACTGAAAATGTCACAAGTGTGAAAACTGTAGGAACTTTTTTTAGAAATTATAAAGTCGCCATCAGCTCTGTTGCTACAAAAGTACTCCAAAGGCAGGCTCCTTGGCTAGGGGTGTCTCGCACAAAGCAGGGCAGGGGGGCGGGACGGACACCAAGCTGGCTCTGGGAGTAACAAGTACAACACACTTGCCTCATGCATTACCATTGAGGGCAAACACCAGCACAGCTGACAGGTCACCTGGTATCCACCTGCATTTTTAGCCCAGCCTCTCGTAACACAGCTGCACAACTCCCGATGAGGGACTGTTGTTAACTGCTTACAAACTCTTTGCAATCTATGGGTTACACATGCTGCATTTCTTAGCCATTTCAAGGATTTTATATGCACCTCAGAGTCATAAAAGTCAGCCACACCAACTTCAGTACACCAGCACTGTAAAAGATAATTTTTTAAAAGCATTTAAAGATGTAGCAATACTTTACCTGGACTAAGAGTTTCATTGTCCAACATTCCTCCTTCACAGAAACTTTCAAGATCTTCAGGTTTCACTTTGTCCCATGGTATGTAAGTAACACCTAATTCTACATCCCAATACTGCTTGTAATCTGGCTTTATTCCTTTATTCAAAGCCCATGCAATCTTGGGGGGGAAAAAAAAAAATACATGTAGTCAGTAAAACATTTCCATTTTAATGGATTTAATATTTAGTTCTCACAAAACAGCATTACCATTTGAGGCTAAAAAGAAAAAAGAATACTCTAATTGAAACAGTAGGAAAAACAGGTTAGTTACAAAACTCTGAAATAAGAGGGTTTTTTAAAGCAGACTTAGTTCTTATTTCTTGGCTTGACTCTTGCACACAATTTGTAAAAAAGTATAAAGGCAGTTTCTTCAAATGTTCCCCAGTTACTAAGGTTAATTCTACAAAAGGAAGAACTTCGCTAATGAATGTGTTCTTCCGTACTTATTAGCACTCTTTGTAGGATTATCACATGTAATTAAACTTGATTATAAGACAAATAACCAGCAACAAGAAAAACATACTTACAGTCCACTGTAATGACTAAAAGGACACAATTTTTGTTGGTTAAATAGACAATTATTGGCAATCTTTCAAGGAAACTGATACACGTTCCACTAGACACATTACAGAACATGAAGAATACTTATCAAGAAAAAAAGCGGTCCATTTACATAAATTTACAGAATACCACATCTAGAATACATAAAAGTCTAAAATAGCTACAAGTCTAGAATAGACGAAAAAGGATTACAGTAATTACAGTAACTTTAAAACAGCTTGACATTTTCCAAGAAGTACCTTTATAGATTTCTGATTGACTTTGAAGTTTCCTCGGCTCAGTTTTTGTAGGGCACGGTAAGCATCTTGTCTGTGAACCATTACAATATAGGCACATCCTCTAGGCGGTATCATCTGTTTTTATTTTAAGAAAAAAAAAAATTGGTTTTGCTAGCACATTAACAAACTCATGAACAACATACAAGTGTTCAATTACAGTAAGCTGGAACATCAGCAGGTGTTTCAAAAAGGAGTATGGAAGTATGAAAGAGAATGTTAGTTTAAGAGGCTAAGACAGCCAGTATCTTCTGGAAATACAAATTTCTAGTAAATTAAAAGCAACTTCTTATATGGAAAGCTTTAAACTCTATTCTGCATGAGAATATGGACGACTGTTGTATATTTAATCCTGTAAAATTGTTAAACAGTAGTGTTCATGTAAATGCTGTGTCTGGCAATTAGTTACTTTGTTGGAAGAAACAAGACACTCTTGATACCCTACTTCATTCCGTATACCACAAGCTGCCAGCTGCACGTCCACATTCAGTTTTATCTGCAGTTTTGTAACTTTTATTATTTGTAATGCATTTGAGAAAAAACTTCTATGTTGTTTTACAAAATTTGGGAAGAAGAAGAAATTACAGTCAGAAGTGACTGTTTGCTTGTTTAAATGAAACTTTATAGCTACCAGAACAGCTATCATTTATATATAAAAATATCCTTAAATACAGCAAAGCGTAACAATAGTTCTCCCTGTTTATAACTAAAATGACAGAAGAGAAACAAGCAAACGAAACAACACCACCAGCTGAGAGCCCACATTTCTAAAATCAAACAAAATCAGACAAGGAATTCAGTAGCACAGTATGTAATTCTGTACCCATCTCCTCAATAGCCCTTCCTCATTCAATTCTCTCCAGAGAAAGCATGATTTTTATGAAGATGCGATAATCTTCTGTACTACCCCCAAGAGCATTTTTAAGTTGCAAGAAACTAAAGCAACCGCCTTCTTGGTTTTTTACAAAGCGGCCAAATGAATTGAGTTTACATGTTAGAAAACACAACCATATAAGAAATGAGAGCTCTTGACTCTTTTGAATGTATCAAAAATAAAGCTGTCTTAAAACAGTCCGAAAAGCCTTTTTGTAACCAAGGCATATCAAAGTAGCTTATACTGCACCATTTATACTTACATTTATTGATTCAATCGGGCCAAACTCCTCCAAAAGGCTTCCGACATCCTGTTGAGTTGTCCTTTTGTCAAGTTGTCCTACCCAAAGCGTAGTACTACAAACTACAATTAAAGAGTTAACACAGATTGTAAGAGCACTCGGAAATACACATTTCATAAGCCAGAATGTCAAAATAGTCATTTTAAAATACTCAGTTATTCAAATGAAAAAGCCAGCTAATATTATAATATATATATTTTA
>NW_009235460.1:8673-34666 GCF_000690835.1 Fulmarus glacialis
TTAGGAGTGTTTGACAGAAACCTCTTTTTCTTGCCTGCCTAGAGCTGCGTTAACAGTTAACCACAGCAACTACACCAGAATCACTGTTAGAATGCACTCACTAAGAAGCTCTCTAGTTAACTAATATTGAAGTGACCTACAAGTTCTGATGACCGTGAGCTCTGCAAATCATCATAAAAAGGAAAAATATGCCGTGCTGCTAACAATGCTCCATGAAATATCCCAACACATACAGTGGATATTTCACAACAAGGTAACTCACTCCGCGTAGTATGAAATCCAAGCTACGGGCCACCATCGAAAGTTATGGATGGTACTTACTGGCAAGATGATAATTAGATTATTTATGGTGATACAGTCAATACTGGCAAGATTTTTCCTCCAGAATGCGGTGACAATTCAACTGCAATGAGCAACCAAACTTTTAACCTCTTTAGTGACCTACTCAATGCCATTTCTTTCTACGGTTAAGTGAAAAATCAGTGACACAAGCTGCTTCTTTCAGGAAAGAGTAAGCAACATACTTATCTCACTTCATGCTTCAAGGTAGTAAAACAGCAGATGAACTCAAAGTATCACATTTGCTGAAGACTACTATAGCAACATTTAATACTAATCTATGTTTTCCCCACTAAGAGATATAAAACTGCAAATGTAAAAAGCCCTATGTGACAGAATCTGGGAGAGATGTTGGCAAAAGCATATCTTACACCACTGCCAGTAAGCTTTTAAAGAACAGCGACTAAGTCTTTGCAGTCCTTTTAAACTAATGGTATTGTCATTCACAAGGTTTTGGTTAGTTAACACTCTTTAGTTTTTGTCCCTCTTACATAAAAAACAATGTTCTCATTTTACTTGATGACAACTACTACATTTTGTCTATAAACACAGGCAAAGCCAGGATTATTTCAGAAATCCGAACATTAACCTGTGTGTTTTCCAGGTCAAAGCTCCCCTCCAGGTTTGAGAGACCCACAACACTGAATCATTAGAAAAATCGTAATAATGTGCTCAACTTCTTGCTGCTCAATCTGCTTCACCTTATATGTCTCAAAGGAAGGAAAAGAAAAACATGATGTTTCAGCTTTTTCTTTCCTCATTTTACAGCCCAAATATTTCTGACTTGGAGATATTCCAAAAATGCCAAATTATCTACCATGAGTAAAGAAAGTACAGGGATGTGTGGTGAATTTAATTTTTACCAGCTTTATAACAGTTCAGAAAATTAATCACACTACAGTTTACTTTCATTCTGTTTGGACGAGTCTTGGAACCCGCATCAAATAGCGTTAAACCCAAGAAAAAGGAACAAAAAAATTTTAAAAATAACACACATCAGATTAAGAGTTGTCTTCTGGGATATTCTGAGCAGATATCATATACTGAAGGTAAGTGGACTTGTCAACATTAAATTTAAAAAAAAAAGTCTAATAGATACAAGAAGTGTATTTCTTCAACACTTAACTGTTTTTCTGAAATACCTGTTTGTCTTCTTAGTATTCCATTTTACATAGGCATAGTATCTACTGTAAAATCTTCAACTTCACAGAACTCTAAAATTCATTAAAGAAAATACTGGGCATAGACAAACAAATTCCATATATGAACAAGGAAGATGTTGAGCATCTGAAAAATGGTATGAAAAGAATTTGCAGAGTTACATCAACAATAAAGAGAAAGAATAAACTTACCACTAACAGTTTCTGACTTGATCTGAGGAAGGCCTTTTGACCTGCGTTCTCTCTCCCTCTCACGTTCACGTCTTTCTTGTGACCGAGACTTAGGAGAGTGTCGGCGTCTATCCCTGGACCGAGATCGAGATCGACGATGACGTGACCTTCGAGATCGGGAGCCAGATCTTGAACGTCTCCTTTTAGGTGACCTAGTTTAAACCAACAACCATTTATGTTCAATCTTTCTGACCCAGACATTGACAGATAGATAACTATTTCAGATAAATAATCAGTTAAGAGTTCAGTCAACAACAAAAAAAAAAACATCCAAATTCATTCCCATGCATTTAGAACTAGAATAAATTATTACAGTAGCTTATTAATGCACTCCAGCTGAACAGTTAATTATTTTTCAATTTCTTATCTTCTATTAATTTTGTATTGAAGTTGACTATCAAAACTATGTCCACATTAACAAAGAAAAAAACTACGTCTGCTTAAATGAGGAAAAATGTTTATTGCTTTTACAAAATAATGGCTAAAAAAGAGATTAAAAATAAATTCTGCCAGTGAAATTGTATTTTACATCATGTTGAAGTTCTAAACCACTCAAGGTCACTCAAGGAAGACACAGTAAACCTTCAAAGAAGTCATATGAAACTTGGCAAAGGAGAAGACTCGTAACTAAGTAGATAGCTTTGCTTTAATACCGGAGCCAGATTTGTTAGGTCAGCTGAGACATGTGAAATACTGCCTCTGTGACAGGCAAAGTCCCATAGTACACTGGATCAGATTTCTTCATAAGAAAAGTGCCTTTGCAGTACAGACAAAACTAAACTATCGTATTCTGCTTCCCTAAAATTTACTCAGTATTGACAGGCATGGAAGTTCCTCTCTACCAATAAAACAGAACTGTATAGATACCCAATTTTCCTTAGAAGTTAGATGACTTTCAGAGGTTCACAAGTCTTAAGAATCACTAATCTGTTTCTCATTACCACTGAAGTGGTAATGTTGAAGTACATACAACATTTAGCTGTATTTATACACAACTCCCCTCAGAGGTAAGAGACTGAAATGGTCTCTTTTTTTCTCTCTTCCAGAAGGGGAATCCAAATAAAGCCCTTGACAGTTTTGACAAGAAATTTCACTAGTGTTGTCCATACAGAGAACAATACACAGACAGTAATTTCCTGTAATTAATCCTTAGATTAAATTGAAATGGACTCTTTTGCTAAATATGTCTTTTAGCATTTAGTCATAGAATCCAACTTGTACAGCACAACTAGGCACTTAGAAGAAACGACCTCAAAGGAAGTATGCTGAGCGGGGCACCCAAGCAGCCAACTCGAAATACAGGTAACAGGACTATGTCCTAAGGCATTTAAAATGAGCTCCACCAATAGTTCAAGGAGTTAGCTCAGCTCTCAGCTATCTGCTGTCATCTCAGTTAGTAGTTACCACCCCCACAGTAGATTTGGCAGCACCGCACCAGATTCTCCAGATAATCAGCATAATCCTCCTCAGTACTTGTACAGAATTAATAAAGCATTTTCAAGTCTTTGGACATGACACACTTATGTTCCTTATGTTAAAATCCAAAGTCACTAAAAGAGCTTTCACTAATTTACCTTGATGCAGACCTAGATCTTGACTTTCTGTTGTCAGAAACATGCCGTTTTCCCTCTTGAATAGGTGGCTGTTCCACTTCCATATCCTAAAATATTAAGTTGACTTGTGTTACGGGAGAGCAGCGCAGGCATTTTATTTCATTTTATGCCTAGACCAAATTACGCAAATTACGTAAAATTATACTGAATATTCACATATGTGAAATTAAAATGTAACGCAACTCTCCTCAGAAGCTTCACCATTACTTTGTAGTCACTAACAGGGAGACACTCCAGTATTAAATGAACTTAATACAACCACTGCAAAAACATAATAAAAATAATTTACACAAAATTCTCATTTTCAATTTGCAAATTATTGTTTTTCCACATTTTAGTCAATTTCCGCTCCGCATATATTTCCACAGAATATGATTATATTCCTTAAAAGTCAGTCAGTGGATCTTGCTCTGTCATCAAAATCACAGGCAAAGTAAGGTCTACTAGAAAACTTTTCTCCAAGATGTTGTAGGGAACTACTTTAAGCCATATATAAGCAAATTACAATATAATAAATTTGAACAACGAAGCAGTAAGTCATCAATAAAATTCATAAAATGCAAGCACCTGCTTAAAAAAAAAACCAGTAAGTTCAACACAGCTCTTCCTTCCTACCCCAAATCCTCTACAACTTCCCACTCCGGAACATACCGTGTCCTGCCTAAACTTTAAATAGTCTTCATGATGCGCCCCTGGCAAGGAATATCCAAACAAGCAATCTCTCAGAATGTACTGATTCAACAGAATTCGAGACTAAAAAACTATTTACAAAGATACTCTTGAGAATTGTCCCTTTATTCCAAGTGGAGAGCAAGAACTTATTTCTAGAATCTGTGACATCACAGGTCACCACATAAAGACAGCTTGGTACCATCTCTATTTCTCATTTTAGGATTTCCTTTTCTTGGAACAAAAGAGGCAAATATATTCAACTTCTTTTTTTTTTTTTTAAATACAGGTTCATAAATAGACTTGCTCTTTGATTTCTTCTTAATAGCAGCCAGTTACCAAATCAACAATATCAACCAAAATCTTAGGAACAAGAGAGAAGTGCTTACATACACTTGGATTTTTAAAAACTTTTACAGACTTATGAGTCCATTTCCATTATATAAGTGATCTACCAGGCCCTTAAAAATTAACTTTTCCAGATAGTTTCTCTCCAGAATGAGAATGCATTGTTAGAATTCCATGGAACAAAATATCCCTGAAGCATGATGGGGACAGGAAAAGGAGGATGAGGGAAAGTGAGAGAAGTGGAAGAACAAAATGCAATCCAAAGTCTTTCACAAAAGGAGGCATAAAGCATACACATGCTGGTTTTGCTAGACTTCTCAAATACCAGACTTGTCATGTAGCACTGCAGCTATCCAGCTTTCTCTCAGATGAGCTACCCTCACAGCCATCTCTGTCCATGCTTGTCAAGAAACTTCCTCTCCTGAACAAACTATACACATTTGAGAAAGACATGTATTAGAGCATTTAAGTTTGTTTACTGCAAGGGGTCCTCACCTGCTGATGTGGTTTTTGCATGTGTGATTCACTCTGTACTGGAAAAGGAGACTGAAAAGTTTGCTGCACAGGTGCTGTTGGCGGAATCACAGGCTGAGCCATGGGTGGAAACTGTGGGGTAGGCAAGAGACCAAAACCTGGCATTTGCCCATTAGGAGGAAGCGGAACCTTTGGAGAAGAAAAAACATGAAAACTTCCAGTTAGGAAAAAAAATTACATTAGCTTTCCCAGTTTGCTACAGTAAAATTGTATCTCTACTCCAAAGTCACAATAAAAGACCAGAAGCCCGAGAAAGATGAAGTAGGTCAAGTGTTTAGGTGTATAAAATAAAAATTTTATTCTTCAAAGCTTGACTAGAACAAAAATATGTTTCTTGGGAAAGTTGGAGGGCTAAGCCACATTCACTCTCCACTAACAGGACACCACTTCCTTACTTCTGTACCAAAGAAAACAACAAAAGATAGAAAACATAACACAACAGAGGGACAAGGGAAAACCCTGAAGTTACCTGGTGACGCATTGGATCCTGTTGTATTCCCATCATTCGCTGCTGAAAAGGATCCATATTTGGGAGCTGAGGAAATACTGGCTGTTGTATACCTTCTCCTGGAAATCCACTAAAACCAGTAATATTTTGGTGAGACAAGTCAGTAGATACACAGATTTTTTGCCTTTATTTTACATATTTCTATGTACATTTACACATTCTTGCTTCAAATTTAGACAGAAAAATTATCTTTATTACGATCCCATTTCCTCTCTAAAAAGTGAAAACAAAAAAAGGAGAAAGAGTGACTCCTCACACGAGGATTACAGTAATGCCATTCACTTCCTGATTCAACACACAGAATGGACAGTGCTCAGGGAATTAATGAGGTCTGTGCAGTTAATAGGACCTGTTTACTGGATGCAGTTTGTGTAAGAAACTGAACAGGACTTCAGGAAGATAAAGGAATTTCATGGTGACGTGAAATGAAACTTTGTAGTATTTTAAGACACAGGTGCCATACAATTCTTAGCTGATTCTGGACAGATCAGTTTTTCATATAGAGTATTACTGATTTTATGTGCCCAAAATGAGACGACTGGAATCCAATCTTCAGAGGCATCTTACACAACTATAAGGTAATAAGGACAGAGGCTTTGAAGTGCTACAAACAGAACATAAACATGCTGAAAAGCCTAGTCCAATGATCTCTAGTTGGGCATACATAAGCAGTGCTTATGTTTGACATACCTCATCTTTATGTACTCCAGAGTTCCATCTGTATTATAGGGAAAATACTACCAATTTACTTAAAAGGCATTTTAATTAACTAATACTTGTGGAACATTGAAGTGCTCAAGGTGATAAACACAGTAAGAAAGCTAATGACAAAGTTAGTGATTCTGTTTTTGAGAGCAGGGTTTGGATGGCATATACAGAAAGTAAGACATGGGGCCACATACTGAAGCAGGGAAAAAAGAAATATTGACTAACCCAGGTATTGAGCACCATCCAGCCTGTGCACTGAATGAGAGAGAGGTCCTGTGGAAAAAACTAGTATGTGATCATGTAATTTAAGACTTTATCATAATGCATATCAAAAGGGAAACAGGAGTCTGAGTTAGTTTGCGTGGGTATTTAATGTTTGAGAATGTAAAGCTGCAAAGCCAATTTTATTTTTTTTAAATAGTTAAAACTACCACAATGTTTGGAATAGCATCTTTTCCCCAGCCAGCAAAGCAATCCAGCTGATTACTAACAATGCCCTGACACGCTCAGTTGTGCAGTACAAACATGAAACTCATCTTGAAACCAAAACTGAGCTTTTCTCTACAGAACACATTCCTCAATCAATGATGCCACATGCCAAACCTACACCGGATCACCAAAGTAAAAAGACAAAAAAAAAAAAACCCACCAGAAATTGTTAACAACTTTTTAACTTTGGACTATAACAGTTAAGCACTGAAGTAACTTGGAATTTTAATCAGCTTCCTAAACTAAAGATTTTTCAGAACAAAGATTTGTTAATTTTATTATGACACAAAACTTACAAAGCTGGCTGAGAAACTGAAGGAGAAGGAGCTGAATCTTCTTTCTTTGAATCTTCCACTGCTTCTGGTTCATCATCATAGTCAAACCGATCTAGCAGCTTCTGAAAGAAATTATGTTGAGCCAACTATTTTTTCTGTATCTTATATAATTGGCAGCCAAAATATCCTTATTAACAAAGTCTTACTATAGATCTAACAGCTCTGGAATTAAAGACAAGGTTAGAATCCAGGGGGGGTGGAATCTATATTCTAACACAGAATCAGAAACTGTCCAAAACCAGTTTTATTCAGCTTCAGAAAATGCAAAGGCTATAAAAACAGGAAGCCAACCTCCAAACGGAAAGAGAAGAAATAAAATTTGCATCATTTTTCTCCTAACAAATGAAGGACATTGAGGCACCCATCAAACAATCTTCTGCTGAACTGAGAAAGTCAAACACAAAGAACAAATGAAGACTTACTTTGTCAAATGATGTTTTTTGCTCAGGCGGTGGGAAAGCAGCTTTTTGTTCTGGCGGTTGTGCTGCTGTAGTTTTCAACTGAGCAGTAATAGCTTGAACCTGAGCCATCACAGTGTTATCTATGACCGGTGACTGGGGTTTTTGAGGCTGTTGAAAAGTCTGAAGAATTTGCTGAAGCTACAAAATCATATATGGTATTAAGTATATATTTTTATATAAACACATAGTATTGAAAGAGTTGTGGGATATAAATTTTACATCAAATCAGACTATGGCACAGGATGAACACCACCAACCACCTGACTGAATTATAGAGAACTTTCAGCAAGTCACTTTTTAAATATTTCAGTGGCAAAATTCAGCAGATCCCAAGATTTCAGTATTCAGCCCTTTCAACATTGCAAACGTTTAAGTGGACCGAACAATAAAACTCAACATTTGGTTTTATATATTCCACCTGTTCTCGAAACTTTGTAATTGCATAAATTCAGAACTAATTATTTAGGAATATACAATTGAACTTTCCTCAAATACCATAATTACTCAATAGAAGGGTCACAGATCATTCAAATACTGACCTTAACTCTTACAAGTCTTCCGCTGAAGACCTTAGGGAGACTTTTTGTTTTCCTTCAAATCAAGGATATTACTTCCATCATTTTTCCCCCTCATTTAACATAAAAAATGACATTAGAAGGGAACCAAATATAAACAGGTTTACCTGTTGTCCTTGTGTTGTTTGAAACAATTGAGCTACAGCTGCAAAGGCATCAGAACTGGGCAACTGTGGCACACTAGGTACTGAGTTAGCAGTAACTTGAGGGGGCTCCGAAGGAACCTTTGCTGGAGGGGGCGGCGAACCTGAGGGTTTCACAGGAATTGAGAAAGCGCTATGTTACTCCAAAACATTCACCTCACTCTTCAGTGCATACATCTGCCTCCTCAAGTATCTATCTGCAATACTCTGTTTAACCCCAAAAATTCTATCTAAACTACCCCAATTGCATATTCCATTCATTTTGCCTTTAACTGCTCTATTCACTGTTCACACCTGTGCATTATATACACTAAGAAAGAAAACAAAGAAAAATGGCCTATCTGAAAGCTAGTCCAGCATGGTATTTTAGATCACAACTCAATGTTTATAATTGTACAATTTTAGAAAAGTTAGGAGAAAAAACTATTACTCAAACAGTGTTAAGCAATGCGTATCAATACACTTAAAATGTTAATTCTGGTTACAAAGTTCTGGACTCATTCTTTTGGATGAATATTTCAAATCAATCATCTAATGGTTCATTTTAAGAGCAACTGAGTTTCTCTTAATATTTTCTATTTTCTAGCAGTAACTTAACTTTTGCTGAAATGTCTGATAATAATTAAAGGTTTTTAAAAAATATTTCTCAAGCAACACTTTTTCTTTGATAAGGTTTGTTCACATGTCACTTTTGCATAGGCACAAGCCAAACCTGCGTCTGATAGATAAATCCTCCTACCATAAAAATAATTTTTACTAATTCTTCCAGGAAAAGACTCCCATTTCCACTGAGCTTTACTAAAACTGAGATCACATTTTAAGACATGCTATTAGCTTTGTTTACACATGCAGCTTTCCCATTCTCTTTGCTTTAGATTACAATGCTTTTTTTTAATAAACATTTTGCCAGTACAAATTAAATTAGCAGTAATACCATCAATTCCTACATGCTGTGAGCAAGTAACTATTCTTTAGCAAATATATTTTAATGGACTACTATAAAACTGTATGAGAGACAGTTAAAAAAAACCCACAGATAGAAATATTTTTTAGTTTGAGACACTAAGCAAGTATGTTTGCCTCACAATACCAACTTCTTTAAAGCCATTCATCTGTTTGCAGTTTAAATAACTGCCGTGTTGACATGCAGCAAGCAGAGATAAACATGTTGAATATTTTCCCAGAAGTCAGATGCTACATAAAAATACTGCAAAAAGATATGTGATTGTTTTTAAATATAAATTAACTCCCAAATTATTTCCTGTATATATTCAGAAGGATATTTGCCTGCTCAAGGGCAAAAATTTGCATTTCTCTCTCTCTCTTTTTTTGGCTAAACAGATTCTGTTTCACATAACGCATTAATATATTATTTACTATTCATTAGCATATTTATTTCAGGGCCAAATTATCCCCTCTGAGCATCTGAATAATCTCTCTGAAATCAGTAATTCTGTACACGAAAATCTATGCAGAAAGCACCCAACCTGTCAGCTACTAGTGATGAGACAAAGATGGAAAAATAGTGCCACTCACCTGCCATATCAGAACAAAATTGTATAGCCACCAGTCTGCACCCAAGCTCAGATGCTAAGACATTCCCTTCCCTTCCCCTGCCCTGCCATGTTTATAAAACATGTCAATAGGATACGCTTTCCTAAACACAGCTGGAGGCGATTTCACTTATGCTATTGTGCATCTTTATTTTGTTGTCTGTCACCACACCTCACTCACCCCATTACATTTTTTGCCAGTTCTACTCCAACATACATGACTGCAATAAATAAGGAGGTTACCAAAGCTAAGTCTGAAATATAGAGTGCAAACTCAAAAAGAAGTCCCTCCAGAGAAAGAGAGAATTGTGGTATGCCTATTCTCATCCACAATTCGGTAACCTCACTACCAAATTTTTATGTGGCGTAAAATAGGTCAGTGAAAACACTGTGGGCAGGCCGTCATTCCTTTACTCTTTAGGTCAGTGGTTTTCAACCAGTAGCCCGTGTAAAAGCCTACTGCCAGGCATAAATTTACTGTTCAAGAATTTGGATTTGAAACACCAGTTAAAATATGGGGCTGCATATTGAAAGAGACTGATAGCTGTTGCTTTCAGATACTAAGTTGATTCAAAGAAAGATGAAACTCTTAACATGTAAGATCACGCTTTACTTATCCAGATGCTAACATTAAAAAAAAATGACATCAGAATTATAAAATTGAGAAACAACAGAAAAATATTTCAGACTGAAAGAAAAAAATTAAAGTTTTTTTTTAAGAGGGAACATTGAAGTCATCTGTAAGTAAAGTGTGCACATATGTATGTACATGTGCATACACGATATAAATTTCAGATATTTTCCAAATAAGTGTTCACATTCTGATAATTTCTGAAGTACAGTAGCAGCATTTATTTAGAATGAGTTCAGCTGCTCCACATAATTGTGACAACAAAGTTGAGTTTATTAATATGCTGCTGTTGAAACTAATAGTAGGCGCTTTAATGTGAAAGCAAAAAAGGTATTATCAGTCTCTCTTTTAAAAGAAGAAGTTATAATGTCATTCATACCTTCATTGTTAGTAGCATTTTCTGTCATTGGTGCAGTGGCAGTAGTTCCTGCTGCCATATCCAGAAGAGGTTGAATTATTTCAATTTTAAACACTCCATTTTTCTGCCAAAGGTTCAGGACACGGACTATTTTACTCTGTTGAAACAAAAGCAAGCATCAATGCTAAATACAACTTTCCTAATTCATAAATTCCAAATTTATCTTCCATATGTTGAGACGAAAGGTTTGACAGTATAGGAGTTTAACATAATGAGGCATACCTCTTTAACAACTCCTATGTTGTCACATAGGTCAGCAAGACCTTTTACATGGCAAAGATAAAAACTGCCAACTTATTTTTCTATCCGCTCTAATAAAAAGCAACTTCTGCCATTTTTCTAAAACTGTTCTGGCCAGTCAGAAAATCCAGGTTTGATATACAATAGAGGAGGTCACATCGGCCCCACCAGTTCTTCACAGATGGTCATAAAGGGGTGAAACAAACAACAAGTGTGGCAAGAAAGAAAGAGAAAATGAAGATGAGCTGGAAAACCCGAATGAAGAGAGGGGCAATTAGACCATAAAACACTAGAACAAAGCTTTAAAGTTAGATAGAAGATTGTTTGCTTGAATTTTTTTCTACTAACCCAACCATTTCTATGTTGACACCAGAAAACCCATCTCCATCATTATTCAAAAGATCAGGAAAGCAAGTGGAAAACATTCTAACTGATCACTGCAGGAAGATTAAATTAGAACCTCTGATTGTCAACTGTTATTTTAAGCTCATTTCTTTTTTTAACATTAAGAACAATGAAGCTTTCAGGAACAAGCTGGAAGTCTTTCCCTCTTTAGCCCAGCATTAAACAATAATATCTAACTAGCTGTGCTGCTTCAGTTGGAACATGCAAGCAGGTAAAAGTCACAATACATGTTATATTGACATACCTGTCCTTTTTGTATACTTAGTCATCTGACTTCCACACATACAGGTTTTAAATATTTTTTACTTCTACTGTAGCTGCTAAGAATGAATCGATTCTGCTCCTTCTTGTTTCAACAATAAAATGCCTTACTGTGACTCAGTTATACACACCCATGCAAATCCACCTATACTTTCATAAGCTAAGCGATTATAAAGAATTTCACAAAATGTTTTCTACAATAAGATCAATTAGAGAGAAACCTGAAATGGCTATTTTTAAATAAGACTTCGGTCTGAAAAACAGTTAACTTCAAAACAGCAGCATTTTTTGACTTTGGGTATTCTATCTCTCCAGCAGACTTGAAAATAATATGAAGGCCAAAAAATGAATAAACTTAATACTCTTGTTTTCAGTCACATATTAATCTTACAGAAAGGCTGTTAAAAAAAAAAAAAGGTAGTATCATTCTCTCTGGGTATCAACCATAGTTGTTGTGTATGTATCTGCAGATCACTTTTTTTGTTTAGGTACTGGAAATTCATTAAAGCAAGCATGTTATAAATAGTATTATTCCCCTAGTGTAAAGCATCTTAATTATTTTAGCAGTGAGATATCAGGTAGTTCCATAAAGGAGATGGATAGTCTAATTCATTTAGATGAACAAAATGGTAACCACAAAGACAGAAAGAAGAGGGGACTGCTCTATTTCACCAGGGTATTAACCCAGAAGCTCCAGAATATCAGATTCAAGGCCTAAAGGTCTAAACATTCCGTATTAGAAAACTACAGAGCATCAAAGCTTTTGAAAAGCTTAATTAGAAAGTTGGGGGAAAAGTCAGTTAGAAAAAGAGTATTTTGCTCTTACAGTACTACAATTAAGAAAAAGAGCGAGTAGGTGATTTTCTGGACACCAGCTGGTGACTTCTAAAACACACTTATCTTGGGAGTCTTTTGAAATTGTTCTGACAGAGGGCACAACAGCCATCTTCTGTTGGTAGCAACCTGGACCATCATGAATTCAGGATACTTTCTGAGCCTCTGTTCTACCAGCAAGTACAGCAAAACTAAGAAAACTGAGGTGTTAAACCTGTCTTTACAAGAGAGCAGCAATGAAATTCTGAAGTATGGGATTTGTAAAGACTGAAGAAATAAACATGATGATTTTCTTAGAAAGTATTTGGGAGCAGAACCTTCACTGCCTATAACACCAGAGCTTCTCCTATAACACTTCTTTTTTGTGGGAGGCACCACCTTCCATAGTAAGGTTTCCTGAAGGAGCCTCAAGAAGAGAAGTTTTGGCATAATCACACACACTGCTGAGATGTCTGCATACGCAAAACAAAACCATTTAAGTTAGGCAAAATAAATATTTTAACTAGAACTTTTATTTAACTATTGCCTTTGGTAATCTTTCTCAGCATGTTTTACCATTTCATGTAATAACATTCACTACCATGGAAATAGAGAATCACCAAACTAGCTTTCACGTAAGTAGAGACACCGAAGTAGCACTGTTACCAATTCACAATAACACTTGAGAAATTATAGTCATACCTTGTCTTCAGATGGACAGAGATACAAATACTGGAATGTGGCAGTAATATTTTTAGAGAATCTTGGCCCAAAAACATCTTTGTCCGTTCCAAACTGGTGACGAGACTGACGAACAATAGAGTCAATAACGTACAATCCAGGGACTTTATATTCTGGTTTGCACTGAAAGCATAAAAATATTTTCCATTATGCAGTGATACTAACAAGGTAACACACATTCACCTTAGATCCCTACAGGAAATCTATACTTAGTATTCCTGGACAGGAAAAAAAATAATGTTAACGTGTTTTATGTAGAATTCTCTCAGTGCTTTACTTTTGTTTCTAGAAATGGAAAAGAAAGGAGAAAAACATGCTTTAACATTTGGGTCAGAGTAAATATACCTGGATAGCTTGAAGCAGCCCTTATCTTCTCAATCACTGCTTTTAAAGTACCTTTAGCTTGACAACAAGTGACCGCAACAACAGGTCTACTACGTTACAGCACAGACTGTCACAATTCTGCTATCAAGCTATCTCACACTCAATGCACTGAACTACTTCCACCAACTCTGTTCTCCAGAATTTAATGCAAAGTACTTCTCTTTGGAGGTCTCTGAAGGACTTTGAATGAAAAAAGAGTATTTTCCTGTCCACTCAGAGGAACTTACTTTAGGCAGCATTATAGTTTGGGTTTAGTGAGTATTACATTCTAGCCTGTTGTTCTACATGCCTAGGCAAGCATGAAAACTGTATTTTTCCGAAAACATGTATTATCTTAGCCAGTGAAAATTAATTTGAAGTTCAGCACCTCCAGTTTCCTGCCCAGTTGCTGGGTAGAGGAGGAACGGATTTCACAATTTCCCCCCCTCCATCTTAATGTACTATGGAAAACTAAAGTGAGGAGATTATTATATAGGCAAAGAGATACCAAAATGTATAAAATCCTAACAAAACAGAATTTCCTCCCTCAATCCTTGAATAACAAAAGCCTTTTTGGTTATTTATTAGCATTACTAATAATATCTAGTAACGGATGCAGACAATATCTTTAACAGTAGATTATTTTTTATTTTTTACCTTTTTGATAAACTTCTCTACAATCTGGACAACATGCTTGTAGAGCTGGAAAATAAATACATAAATTAATTTATCATCTACTCAACGGTGGCGCATAATTTTAGAAGTATTTCAACTCTTTGTGCTTACTACCATTTAGAGAAGACTACAAAATACTGTAGTCACCTTCTAAAAAGAAGTATGTTATCAAGCTAAGTTAATCAAGCACAGAGAAAAAGATTTCAGGGGGGGAACAGGCAGAAACAAGCCATCCTTTCTGTCAGAAGCGTGTCAGTGTGTACACAAAAGACATACTGCTTCTAGAGTATTAGTGAGTGCTTTCTTGATTTACTTTCTAAGCAAGTCAGCTATGCTTTAATATGCGAAGGTGCAGTTGCATCCTGCAACATGCAAAATTTTATTACATAGAAATCACAACACCCTAGTGGGTGTAGCATTAAAAAACAATGATTCAAAAAAATCAAGTTGGCATTATGCCACTAGTCTAAAACAAAGAGATGATATTCACCACCCACTTGTTTCTAGATAACATTCTTAATGCCAACTAGAATAAAGCATCCATGAAGCTCAGACTGGGAAATCCAGAGATGCGTTTTCTTAGAAGTAAAATAATGAAACATTGCTACTGTTACGGTTTCATGTTTGTTCTATTGTACTTTACCTTAATAGCTTTAATGGCAGCTTTTGTGATGAGAATCATTTTTGCTCGGGAAATAGGAGGTTTCATCTCCATCAGTGAAAAAAGCTAAACAGAGAAAACAAATAATAGAAATGTATTCTGAAGTTAAAGCAGTTAACCAAAAAGACAACATTTCAGACAACTGATTGATTACTGACATTCCACACTATGGACTGCCACAATGCTGGCTGGCCCTCAAAACTAGACTAACATGCAGATCTTTCTAGGCAATGTTCAAAGCTACCTTCCCTGTGAACTAACCCATATTCACTGATTTACCAGATTTTGATAAGGCTGCTGTCAAAATTCCATTTGTGTCTAAAAATCAGCATCTGCTAACTTACAGTACAGGCACTGCTAACTTACGGTATGGGAACTTGCTATTTTACAAAAACAATATAAAACAGAAGTAACTGCAGCTTGATTTAAATTAGCATGAGTATCTGCTTACCAAATAGAAATATTAGGATGGCCTTACAGATAGTCAGACTGACATAATCCTATAACCTTAAAATAATGTGCGTAAAAGTATGACAGCTTTCATCCATCAAGGCGATCAAATCAATACTAAGTTTTCAAATTATCCTGCTATATACAGGCATTGCAAATGTCTTTAATGGAGATGTTTACCATTTCATTTGCTATGACCATATTACTATTAAAATTAACTGCACCAACTGTTTTGGAGAATCGTTTGCACTATTCTCCATACTAACGTCACCCAGTGGAAAAGTTAATTTCTCAAGGACAAAGTTTTCATAAGTTACTAGTCTTTATAGATGACAGTTTGAGGCATTCTGTGAACCCAACTTACAGAATAATTATGATCTCGTTTCTATAAACATAGACCAGGCACACTATTTCAAAGAGTTTTAATCATATCAGAAGTTAAGAAGAGAGCTATTCTGTTAAGACCATTAAGCACAAAAAGGGATTCTGCAGTGCTAGATTTAAATACTCTTTTTTTTTTTTTTTTTTTTTTAAGTCTGAATTCACAGAAAGCATATTCTATATTCAAGACATGTAGGATACAGGTAGGATGTTCAGCTCTACAAATCTGAAGTGTGACTCTAAGCAAAAAACCCCCAAACTTCATTTTCACAAATAGCATCACCATGACTTATATCTCATGTGTGAGGAAATTTATTCCAAAACACTTTCAAAGTCTTGAACCTAGGCATTCAGAAAAGACACCGCTCTGTCTTCCAGTATTGACCGTAAGTCTGAAAACAAGTATTAGCTTCACATTTCAGAAACTGAGAGAAACTAAAACTTGCACACAGAACCATCAGAGCTGATGAAACATCCGTGAAGGACTGAACACAGAAAGCTGAGGGAAGAGGGATGTTTTCCGCAGGACCCCAGCACCACCTGAACAGCATGACATTCTTATTGTACTTTGCTTCCTGTAGAGCATTTTAAGAGAACAGGTAAATAAGGGATTTGGGGAGGTTTGTCCTACAGTCCAACAGTCTTACAGTCTGGCACTCATAAGCATGCATGCACAAGCACCAGAAAACACCAAAATCCAGTGCACATTTCATCACTTTCCAGACCACTCTGCCTACTCTGGATCTACAGTGAATTCTATACAGTCCATAAGCTGCTGTTGTAATTCCACATTGTAAAATAACAAGTTGCAAAAACTACACCCTATGCTACACTATGTTTTTATGGCGTACTGTGCATACTTCTGTTCTACTAGCCATTAGACATGGAAGCATAATCCACATTGGCTTGTCAGGACCATCCTCTCTTCTCCAATCTTCCTTCCCATCTTCCAAGCAGAAGGAGAAGCCAGGACATCCCAGTACTACTTTTTAATTCCTCCTTCTATATCACAGCTCATGGTTAGGTGCTCTGCTTCATTAAATATTATTTTCTATTCTTCCCATAAACTTACCTTCCTATCTAAGCTGTGGCTTACTAAAGGTAGAATCATTCTATTGTCATGATTTGTACAGTGCAAAAAAACATGGAGATCTTCAACACTTCCTACACACACACAATCATTTTTACCTTGAAATATTCCCCACAAATCATAGAAAAAATGGTTTTGCATTACATAATTTGATTTTGCTCTTCACAATAAAGAAAAAATAAAGCCCTTGAATACTATAAAATATAGTCAATTATCTGCCACAAAGCAAAATAAGAGAATAAAAGTATCTTCATTTGACAGCGTAATGGAAAGATGTCATTTAAAAAATTATCTCTTATTTTCCTATTAATTTAAAGTTCCAAGACACTTGTGAGGTGACCAACTTACATAGATTTATCCACTGTCTCAGTTAAGGAAAAAACCAATGCAGAAGATAAAAAAATTTGGCCAAATATTTAAAGGCAAGTAAAGCGATAACAAGACTTTCACAATACAAAATGAAAGCCTTACACCAATAAAATACAAAGAGTAAGCAAGAAGGCATTTACTTTCTTAATTTGATTCCTATTCCAGGAGATAGGAAAGAAGAAAAATTGTCCTTCAAAATAGTGGTAGCCAGATACCTTTTCCAACACCAACATCAAGTGAAGACCATGACTTTTCACTACTGATCTCCATAAAAGGCAACTTCTAATGCCAGAATGTTTGAATTTTAAAGCTGTTCAAGCTGTAAGACACACTTCTGCTAACATCCCTCCTTGCTGAGAAATCACAGTATGGACAAATAAAAACTGTCGGATAAAAGACAGAAGGAGAGAGATGTCTGTGAGTTGGCTTGTTTTTTAAAAAAAGCTTAATTTCAATTTCGAATTATATTTCTTCAGAATAAGAGCAAAGACTCTTGATGAACAAAGTCACTGCTATTATTAAAACTCAGGAAAATCTGTTTTAAGAGGTAATGAAAGACAGAACCAGGAAACTGGGAGAGATCATAGCAGGACAGAAGATGATAATAAACAAGTGGCAGCAAAAAAAGAAGTGTCTTAAAAGGTATCCCAAGAATGGCATTGCAACCGGGAGAAAAAGAAAAAAAAAATCCAAGGAGAAAGAAACTGCCGGAGGGCAGGAAAAGGGAAATCAGCTAGATGCACTGAAGTAGCCAGGAAGGATACAATAAAGAATATGGTAGCTTGGAGAAGTCATTAATTAAAGAACATGAGAGGATGAAACTTAGGCTAATAAGGCAGGAATAAACAAGAGCTGTGGAAGAACAGGATTGAGCAGATCACTGTGAATTGTTCCTTTGCTGTTACAGCTGGGCTACAGCAACAAAAACATAATAAAAGCAATGAGGTCAGTACACACAGATATTTCCCGCTCAGGATGAACTGCAGCTGCAACATGCATCAAATTGAGATGCAAATATTTTTATATATAAATATATATGGACACATACATATATATACACATACACATATATGCGCATATATATGTGTGTGCGTGTATATATATATATACGTATTCTGCTCTCTCTTCACACACACCCCCATCACTATCTCCTGGAATAGCGCAACAAAACTTTGTTGCCTTTTTAAATTTTCTTAAGATTTTTCGTAAGATTTTAGAATACCAAATGACTATTTTAAAGCTGATTCTTATTTAATTTTCAGTGTCATAGTTACATGTGTCAAAACCATGTTTTAAAGACGGGTAAAATCTAACAACCGTACTAGTTCCTCATGGATTTTCACTGTTAGAAGGGGAAACTGTTCAGTAAGATGCCCAGGTACACTTGCATATGTTCAATTAGACATGGATCTTTCATACACATTTCCCAAACCAATATATGAACCCCCCGCCCCTATTTTCAGAGGACCATCCTTCCAATAATACATCTAATTCCTCAAAGGGCACCATGTTCAGCTCAAGAAACAATCTAGACACAAAAACTTACACTTTATTTAAAAAAAAAAAGAAGAAATGTGATGGATGTTACAAAGGCAATGATAATCTGTAGCTTGAGAGTGTTTCCAATGTACTGTCTCACAACAGGAGCCTGTCCCTGGAATGCTCTGCCCTGTAAAGCTTGACCTGTTAGAAATGACTTGCTGCTTTTACCGACACAACTGGATGTTTGGAGGAAAAAAACCAGCTCCTAGTTGTTCCCTACCTTCCTTCCCCACATAGTGACACCACTGGCTAAAGAAAAAAGCTGGAGTTTAGCTCGGCCTCTGTTTCTACTGCCCACTTCCCCCAATCCATTAATTTGGCAATGAAAACCAAATGGGGTATCCCGTTCACTAGGATAGGGAGGTACCATAGGGCGAGAGACAGCAGAGGAAAAAAAATGAAGTGAAACTTTGTTTTTACGTAACGACTAATAAAGACTATTTAAGACTTGTATCTTTATTCAGTTTTGATAATTTCAATAGTTTAAGAAGAATTACCTCCTGCTGTCTGCGTAGATTCTTTCATACACAAGGAAAAACTGATGTAGAAAAATTAGTAGAAAGGCTTAGCCACAAAATGTTATCAAAATCATTAAGGCAAAGGTCGTAAGAAAAACTTTCCTATTTCAGTTATAATAGCCTCACCTGTTGAAAGTAGTATGAAAAAACCACACTTTTGATTTACACAAGCTCTAGCTTAGGATACAATTTCAATTTCCAAACATTTCTGGAACCTCCCTCCTTATATTTGAAAGTCTAAGAACTGTAACTGCACATGTTTTTAAAAGCACCACGTTTTTAAAAGGAATCATTTCTTTGTTGCTCCATATCAACCCATGTACTACAAAAGAGTAGAGGTATTAAAGAGCCTACTAAACTCAAGCCACAATACAAAATATTGATTCAAGAGTATTTCTGCATACTTTTCACAACAGTATGGAAGTACAGGATAAAATATCTATAAAGCCAAGAACCTCAAAGGCAGAAAAATCACCTGCTCATTTTCAGGCTAATAAATGCAATTAAATAACAAAGATGAGCCGCTCATTAAACCATAGCAGATAGCAAAAGGGAGACTAACCACATTGCCTGCTATTTAAAGAGCAAGCTAGTAACCACCCCCAAATTAAAATTCAATATAAAGTACAGAAGTACTATAGAAAACACGTGGCAGCAGTGAACTAAGAAAGCCTTCCAACTCAAATTGTATAATCTGCTCCAGTTCATAAGCCCTAGGTGAAGTGTACTAGGAGAGGTGGGTAATGGGAGAAGGAGTAAGATGATGGCCTTTAGTTTTCAGCCTTTCAAGCAGCAAATTATTAATTTCTACCATTCTACAATTAATGCCCTTTGAGGGTCTATTTTGCACAGAAACCTGAGAACTACGGGTTTTGGAAGCAAAGGGGAGAATCACTGTTTTCAAATTACCCACAGCCTTACCTTAGAACCCTAAAAAGACAGCATGTCTGGGCACAGCACGTCTTCAGAACAAGAGCAAGTTGAAATGTAGGAATACCATCAGCTTCACTTCGTTACTGAATTCATTACAAGAAAAGCAAAACCAGACAGTGATGTGTGCATGCCAGTACAGAAGGAATAGGGGTACCAAGGGAAAGACATAAGACACATAGTCAGAGAAAAAAGGTAAGCTCATACACTTTCCAAACTACTAGGAAAGAAGTGAGACAGTGTCATCCAGTGAGACTTATCCCGTTGGCACAGAAGGAAAAAGATCAGGCTTATATCCTTTGGGGTGTCTCGAGCTTGATGTATGATCTTAAGTCTATTTATCTGTTTTAAGCATGAGATAACACAGTAGGAAGGTAAAAATACCTTTTAAGACTTGAACTGACTTCCCTGGCTTTGCTCTCTTACTGAAGTTTCTTTGCCATGAAAAGGTCTCTTTATTTACAAATAAAGGGGTACGGCTCTGTTTTATATACTTACTAAATAAAACGCACAGAAAAGAAGCAGCACAGACAGAAGCATGATCTACTGAAAGAAACAGAGTGTTTAGTGATTAGTAGATATCGAGCACTCAGGTCACTGTTACAATACTCTCATTCAATCTTCCCTTCTCCAATTCTCACACAGCAGTCTAACATGCCCTCAACAGTTTCATCAAGTCTTATATGTCCAAGAACATTTCTCTAGGCAGGCTCCATACACACATATGACACAGTCAGTACTCTGTACATTCATTCTTTTTTTTTTTTAAATGTATTTTATTTATGCATTTAGAATCCACCCGACACAGCCAAACTACAAGTCACTTTTAGACGTATAATTGTAGTTATTTGTTCATGTGCCTACAGAAAAAAAAAGATGATGGAAGACACAACTAACAAGCACAGATACCATACTATTTTGTTAACAAAACACCATTACTATTAATGCATGATCAGATCTTTAAAAGGTCAGATGTTTTAAAAAATACACACAGGTCCAAAGAAAATCTGTTAGCCACATACATTTTCCTTCCCCTATAAAACTCATTGCTTCTTTTCATCTTTAGGTCCCCACTCTTCCCTGAGCTACTAAGAAAAGGAGAAAGATAATGATGTCTACTAAACTTCTGTTGCTAAGCTATGTCTCAGAGGATCAATGTAAGTTTAAAATTCTTGACCATCAGCTGTGAAGCATACCAAGTGCTGCTGAAGGTAAGAGATCACCATAAAATTCGTGGCTGTCAGGCTACATTCTTTGGAAAATAAAGTAAGATTTAAATTTGACCAGATATGAACCCCAGGCAATGAAGCTAAATAGTACTTCATCAACTAAGCTACTTCTGTGGCCTAGAAAGATCATTCACAAATTCTGAATCACTAGGGAGACACATCTTTACAAAGCCACTCCTATGAAAATGACATCATAGAAGTACACAGAATAGAACTTTGTTTCCTACACAAATGTTTTTGAAACTTACCTGCCTCTTAGGATCAGTGCTGTGCTCGTACGTCCAGCATGTCCCCTGAAAAGGTGTTCAACTCATTTCTTCTCTTACCAAGAATCTCTACTAGAATGCCACAGCTTTCAATATTCCAGGAAACAGCTCAGTCCAGAAGCAACAGACACAGCTTTCAGGATCACAGCGATGATGACCCTTCAATTACCGTGATACAGTCATAAAAGCAACAAAGCAACTTCCATCCCAAAAGAGCTGCACGCTACTTCTGCAATAATTTCAGTCTGGGTCTCACAATTTAAAAAAGGGACTAAATTCACTCTAAAAGTCTATAGCACCCTCCTATCTTTCTCTCCCTTCAAATAGCATTTGAACTGCTGCTTAAGCACTCTCCCAGGACATGTGGGAGGCAGCACTGACTTAAAAATACAGCCTATTGCACCCACTGGAATATGGAAATCATTTTAGGCAGCTACAACAGGTAGCAGCTTTCACCGTTTTCTTAGAGACAAAGGGTGCCAAAATGCACAAAAGACTATGTTAATCTTTCCTCCAACCACAGACATTGGTAGTTGTGTCCTTGCTGCTTTGCCATAAAGCAGAGGGAATCTAACTGGGGTTCATGAGTTCCAGTAACTGCTGAAGAACCACTGTGAAGGATATCCTGCTAACCTCTATTTATAGGACCTGGGGAGGGGAGGGGAAGAACAGGGAGCAACAGATTGTAATAGAACATGCAAAATGAAGTCTTACCATTAGCACAAGATAGCTATACTAGATCAAAAATACAACTGTCCAGTTCACTGAATATGGATAAATAGTAAAGAAGAAAGCTGCAGCTCTAACTTTAAAGAAACAGCCCACAAAATATCTATCCTGTTTGTGATCTAGGCACACTTAAGTGGGATATCAATTGTTCCAGTGGTACAGATTAACTATGACCAACCTGAGACACATGATTAAGTGAATATACTGCATTACTCAATACAAATATAGGATTACAAAATAGGAAACTTGACTTTATTCTACTTCCAGCAGCAAGACTGTGAAGAAATTTCTATTTCTAACTTTTATAACCAGTGAACTATCCCTCAAGTTTTTCAGGTTAAAGAAAAGGAAACACATATCCCCTAAATTAAAACATGACAAGGATTAAAACCTTTATAAATCATGGCAGATGTGTGGTTTTGGTGGTTTAGGGGTTCTGGGGTTTGTTTTTTTTTTTTTTAGAAAAATGTTTATTTGTTTTCTTAAAAACATAACAAAGTTTCGCACCATTATCAAGTTACCTTTTGTGATTTACTTACACTGTACTATTAATTTAACACAATATATACACCTAACATTCTAACTCATTCTTCTAGGATCTAGTTCGAACTAATTTCCTCAGGGAAAATATATTATACTACGTAACTGTCAAATCCCACCTATTCAGTTGGTAATACCTGCTCAGAGTACAGCTGGATAAAAAGAAAGCAGCAAACTTGTTTGGTCAATACAAAAAGTGTGCTTGCTCCTGTACAAAAATTAGAGTTTTTAAGAGGCACATTTACTGGTAAGCTTGCACTCAAAATACAGGTATAAAGAACAGGACTAAGGGTATGGGCAACACAATCAAACACGATCAAATTACGCAACCCGTGTAAGTTACCACCCATTGCCAGAGCCAAACTAATTGACTCTCAGTGTTCTTTCCTAGCTTGCCACAATTGCTAAGTGCAACTTGCTAGCTCAAACCTCTATATTTAAGTTTTACCTCACAATTCAGGTGGGCAGTTAAGATCACATACTTATCACAATTAGCTGACAAGCAGAAACTTGTTACTTCACTGCAACATAATCACACATACCGTCAGAAGCCTATAACCCAAAGGGCAGAAACTGAACTTCGAAGTAGAATTGGAACCTAAGTCAGCCAAAACTACTAATGGTTTCTACTGGACTGGGTGAACAGCTTCGGCCAAAACAAAACAGTTCAAACTGCATAAATAAAAGTGTTGCTCGTGCTTTTCTCTTCCTCCCTAAGCTCTTTTGTCTGAGAAGACGATACCAACCTAATAGCTTAGAGGATGCCTAATTTACAGCCATGACTTGAACTTGGACCCCCCACCATTCAAGAAATTGCTGTAATCATCAAACCCACCCCAAAAAATCCCAAATGATCATATCACCTGAAGCAGTAAGTGGCATCTCCTCCTTCATGTAGACTGACAAAGAGCTGACAGCTGCCACCTCCACAGAAGAAGAGGCAGTAAATCCAGAAGCACATCACCTCTAGCACACATGGGAAGTCCAGCACAAAACTCATGGCTGCTGCAGTTCAAGTTGCCATTATAAAACCGCAATTCTCTGTCTACAGCGGTATTGTACAGCCAGCAAGTTCAGGAATTCTTGACCTATAGGGTATTCTGCAGATACCCTGATCTTCGCTGTTGAAGCTGTTCCACTCTCAATAAAATAATTAAGTATTCAGTGAACAGAGACTGGTACCTCTGTAGTCCTCACAACGTCTATGCATTGTAAGACAGTCTTACAGACAAAATGAGTTCTCACACACTCACTAGCCTGCGCTATTCCCACCATTCTGTGAATAACGTTGAGACCTTTTGTAAAACAGCTCTTTCACTTTCTCCGCTTTCACTGAGAAAGCCGAGAAATGGAACAATATCTGACTGTAAATCTTACCCTCCTCAAAAAAGTTTGAGATGTTTCACACTTCATTGTAGTATGTATTGTTTTGCATGCACAGCTTCAGGCAACGCATGCTGGAAAGTTAAGAGAACTGTTTAAGAACTGGACTTTATATTCTTAGCTAATATCATAAACACGCCTTCTGAGAACAGGACAGTAATTACACAAACCCTGAATTTATTAACATGCTAGCTTTATGCATAAGTAGTCCTATGGAACTAGTCATACATACAAATGATGGTGGAACAGAGATTTTAGCAAGTATAGTTTTCTTCCCCATAACTGATGTTCAAATGAAATCCAGTGTTTTACTACCTTTCAGGAGCAGCCATCAGAATTTCACTCAATATTTCTGATTGTATCAAACAAAAGCATCACGCTTTTACTACATCTGAGAAGATGATGTATGAAATAAAACATGCCCATTTCTAAAACGGAGATTAGTCACAAAATACCAAGAAACACTGCTTTCACTCTAAAGTCACGCATGCTTTCACCACCAGATCAGCAAAAGAAGTGGTTTTTATTGAGAAACACTAAGCACTGTCTGTACAATTAAGTTTTATCAGGTAGCAACATGTTGACATGAATGAAGTGAAAGCAATCATCTGCTAGAACTTCTGTTTATATTTAGGCAGGTAAGAATATTTCTGTTCTGTTTACACGAAAATTAAAAATGCCGCACATGTGCCATTCTATTTTAACGTATTTGAGAAGGTTGCTTTGTATCCTTCTACACCACTGGTTCAAAACAGCACAATACACCCATAACGTGGGCAAATAAATAAAAATAAAACCGTTAACAGGAGGCGTATGCTATCTACTTTTCACTTTGTACTTCTATAATTTTGTTAAGAATGAGCAGATTTTCAGTTGCATGTGTGTGTATGGCAAGCAGTTGCAGAGAGTGAACTTTACACAGCATGACTTCATCACATGAGAGTAGTCTGCCATTTTTCCTGTTTCTGTTCAGCAAACATGCACAGCAACCTAACGTTCCAAATGTATTCCAACATTCTGGAATAGGTTCTGGCTTAGCTTTAACTGATTATCTGCAACGAGAACATGCATGTTCTATAGTCCGTACAGGATCTGCAGAAGTCAAAGCATCAAGCTGAGGCAGGAGTGTCATCTAATCTAAGAATCATTTTAAGTCATGCGTCAAAAACTTTATAAAGTAGAGGCTAGAGTATTTTGTTATATATTATGCAAAAAACAATCATGGTACATTTTGTTTCCAGTTCCGATTGGCTGACTAAGGAATAAAAAAAAAAAATCATCCGAAGACGACAGTGACCTTCTGTGTACCACGAAAGGAGACTTGAACGCCTTACGCTTTCCAATCTACCTCTCATGTCCCTAGTGTTGGGGTCGATCCCTTAGTCCCATCCCCAGGCGTCGTTTCTATACAGAGATAAGCTCCCTCGCAGTTTTCCCTCTCTCTATTCAACCTCCAGCCTATCCTGTTTGCCGCCTGTTCACATGGCAGGTCTCTCGCCACACCACTGCGAGAAAATAAAAGTGCCTCGCGCCCTGAAACGCGGCTTCCCCCTCCTTAACAACACGCACGCAGTGGGAACGCCTTGTAACAGGGATCCCGGCTCGGACGCTCTCCACTGGGACGAGGAGGAAACTGGTGGGGGGCAGAAAGGGGGGTCCGAAGATCCCCTCAGCGCCCCCCCGGCCCCCCTC
>NW_009235461.1:0-24289 GCF_000690835.1 Fulmarus glacialis
ATAAGAAGATGTATACAGAAGAAGAGAGAGATGTTATCATGCTCTGTGGGTATACAGATTGATAATTATCTTGGATAAAAAGTAGTTTCTTTCACACACAGGTCAGTCCATAATTGCCCACTAAGAAGTACCTTGCCAGAATAACAAAGGCTGAGTAGCAGCAGGAAAAAAAAAATTACTGTGGACTACTGCACACAGATTTATCCCTGTGTCAAACTGATATGTAATTTAAACAGTCTCACACTGCAAATGTCTTCAAGCAGATACAAAAGAAAGCTTCAAATAAGAGCATTTTGGTTTTTTAGGCAGCTCCTAACACATGCAACCACAAAACCCAAGATATGTCCAATTGCAATTTTTTTGAATGCCATTTCTTTGCTGTTGTATCAGTTGATGCACTAGCCAGAAAGGTAGCCTCGGCTGCTATGTGCCTGGGGACGGGGAGAAACTGCTGCTACCTGGCGAGGCTCCCAGCTCGACACTGAGCAGCAGCTGATCCCAAAAGGCACCTTGTGCCGTTTCTGCTCACTGATGGGGAGTGTGTGAAGGTAGTGCCAGGGTGAGTAGCCCAGCGAGCAATTTAAAATACCTTTCCATGCAGATTTTGCACAGCAAAAGCCAGCTGCATAAATATTCATGGAAAGCAAATACAAAAGGTATTTGTGCAAAATGAGAACTTTTTAAAAGGATAGTAAAATATTCATAGGAAATATTTCTAGCATGAACTTAGACTAGGGGCCCAAGTCTGGAAGTTACTGAGACATTTCTCCAGCTTTAAGCAGCTGGTTGCAGTCAGATTGCAGATCCTCAAACTCCTGAGACAGGCCTAGGTCTTCAGCAGCTCAGATACATGAATAAGGCTGAGGACTTGGGTCATCGGGGCTGAGCTAAAACATGGAATCGGGCTTGTTATTTCCATGTCTGTGTAGCTGATTTGTGGACGTGATGTCACCCTTTCTTTGCAGGGTCAGACAACACCAGCACTGGAGGAATGCTGGTCCCAGTGCCTGCTGTAAGGCAGTTGCAACAAGGCTACGCAGCCCTGATGCCACCTCTCTCAGCATGCCAGCGTGGAGGCTCTCTGGGCTGCCAGGTGGCTGTCACTGACTGCAACCTTGGATGTGCAGCTGTATCTGACAGCAGTTGTCTTCTCACCCCAGCTGGGACAGAAGAGTACCCTCCAGGAGGTTGGGTAAGCACAAAGAGACAAATCCTTCTGCATTTCATTTGGTTTGTGGTTTGTTTTTTTTTTTTTTCCCTGAGTTTAATGAGATCCACCTAACTTAAAATTTCAAATATACTTTCCATTGTCCTTGCTTTTTTGCTTTGGTTTGCATTTAATACCAAGTTATGTTCTTGAATGGTTTGTGTCTGCTCTCAGCAGTCTCAAGAAGTTTGCAGGGGTCAGATGAGACAGGACTAACAGCAGGGAGATCCTCTGAGGGTTTCTACGTGCACAAACTAACTCAGGCAGTCCCCTGACCTGAAAATGGTCAGAGGAGGGGAGACTATTAAGAACGAGTATCCATATGTTTGTTCTGTACTTTGTGGTATGCAACCTCACCAGACCATATGGACCTCTGGAGATATTCTGCTGGAAGCTCTTACACTCGATGTCAGCCTTGACAATAATGACATAAGTTAGGTGCTGTGATAGGTCAAAATCAGATGTTCAATGAAAGAAATGCGGAATTCCCCTGGATAAGTAGAACAAATGGAAGAATATGAAAACAGTTTTGCTATTAAAATGAGAATTTAGCCCTACATTTGAACAATTTTACATTAAAAATATAGCCCAAGCAGTAGACCTAACAGTAAAAGAGAAAGGCACTGTGATGTCTGCCTGCAGGGATGCTGGACTGTAATAACTCTGGGCTCCTCTCAGAACTATCTTTTAGCAGGATTAAGATTTATTGAGCCTTGTTTGTTTGAAATGAACAGTGGTTTCTCCTCCATAGCTGGTTACTGAGGAGAAGGTATTTATTCCAAAGGTGAGGAAAGGAATCAATATCCATGCATTTGGATATTGATTTATCTCCATTTTAGACTCTTACTTCCTTGAAAATGATGAAAGCGAGACCCAGTAAAGCTTCCAAATGGATCAACATTATTAAATGATGCTTTCAAGTCACGGCAACAGCAGCGGCCACAGAGATCGTCTTTCTCAGGCTGGTGTGATACCTGGGCAATGCACCTGGAAAGCTCCGAGGAACAGAAGAAGAAAAAAAAAAAAGCTGTGCATTTAGCACAGTCCCCAACTAAGGCGTGGGGCACGGCCGATAAGCAAGAGGCACAAGACTGGGAAATGAAAGAAAAGCAAAGGCCAGTGCTGGCAGTCGCAGCCCAGCAGGGAGGGAAGGGGACGGAGGGCCCCAGCCTTTCCCCACCCTCAGCTGCCTGTCCAGGGGACGGACGGGAGCCCAGTCTCATTGCTACGCGTTGGCTGTGTGGCTTATTGAGGAACTGAGTGCAGTTAGACCTGCACCATCACCTGCAGTGATCATCTGAGATTCAAAGCCTCCAACTCCTCTGTAGTAATTAACAGTATCCCAAAGCATCCTGGTGATACATCCTCCTGAAAGAAATAGGCTTGGAATAGTCTTAATGTTCGTTAATATATTCATGTGCCAGATGGCCACCCAAACACCTGGGTTGATATCAGGAAAAGTCTACAGCAAACTTTAGTTGTCTCCAGGCTAAAGCCTCAACTTGAAGCGCTCCTGGGGTGTCTGGGAAAGGGCTACCCAGCAACCCAGTTGTCTCATATGTGCTCTTGCTAGCACCCACTCATCTACTGCCATATGGCACCTTATGTTGAGATGTGTTGTAAACAAACGTGCAGGAGTCCAAATAAATATTTAAGAAAAAAAAAAAGCAGCATAGGCCCAGCTGTTTCTCAGTACAACTTAGAGTTGTAATTATTCATTTTTCTCATCATTACAACTGAATCTGCTCAGCTGCCCTTACAGTGAGTTTCATCTCTAATTTTTTTCAAAGTTAGAAGCGAAAGTTCATTTGTAATATCAGACAATAATCGATGAATCACTTAGCATTGGGTTAGTTGAGTGCTGCTATGGATGGCAGCTCAGCTGGGCTTCTGTTGTAGTAAAGAGATTAAATTTTCAGTAAAACTGGCATCCTTGCAGAGCCCATGGTGAAGTACAGCATCTGTGGGAAGACAGCCTTTCCTGCCAAGGAAAAATTTCGTGAAAAGCAATTTCCAGTTAAGAATTTCCTCTCTCCAGCTCCTTCTGATGAATTCTGAGCGAGGCTTCAAGTTTCTTTGTGCCTGACACCCACAAACACATGGCTGCACAACCGCAATACTGACTGGAGTAATAGGTCAGTAGATGGAGAGATAAGGCAGTGAAAGTAGTAGTGGTTACAAACATTATTCAAATCACAATTCAATTTCAAAGAGATTTTTTTTTTTTTTCCTTTGGAGAAGACTAGTCTTGTGCAGCAGGACACATAGGTACCATTTTTAGACAAAAACTAATCAGCCTCAACGTTGGTTTAGCACTGGCAAATCACTAACTCCTGCTTATACCATCACACACTAAAACCACCATTTTCCTTCCTCTTTTCAGTAACTCTTTCCATTCGTTCCATCAGCATTAGCTGATCACAATAAAGAACAAAACCATAATCACTGTAACTATGTATTATACCTGCATTTAACCTAACAGAAGAGACAGTCCAGAAGAAAGTAAATGAAAACCTTGTCCAAGGATGGGAAATACCTTTTAAAAAAATGGATATTAAACTCTCTGTGAAGTTAATTGGCAGGAATACTTTTTTTTTCTTCCCCCCATTCCTGCAAGTTACCTAAATCTTGTCCCTTGCTTGTGATGGCTATATAGTATACGTGTCAATCAGCTGCACTGAGATACATTTAGTTGCAAGTAATTATGTTTGGCCAGATAAAATTATACAGTTAATCTTAATTATGACCAGATGTGTTTCAATATAGCCTTTCAACGTTTGAATTGCCCAATATGCTCTCACTCACATTTTTACTTTATCTCATTAATTGACTCAGTAAGTAATCACAGACAACTATCTGCAATGTAACCATAATGAGGGAGATGATACTAACTAAGCTAAAAGACTACAGGCTAGGCTGTGGCTTTGCCTAACAATTTCAGGAGCCTGAAAGCCCAGCTTTTGAAAGGGCTGGCTCATGGTCCTGAGTTGCTCCAGTGGTTTAGATGTTACCTCCCAGCCAGCACAACAGTCACAGCTTCCTTGAAATGAGTAGGTGGTTTTGTTTGCGTCTACGTTTATGAGTCAGATGAAGCTGGGGACTTGAGAAGAAATAAGAGCTGAATACATCACATATCTCCATTCACTTGGGTGAAGACAAGGCCGAGGAAGAGCTTTGCCTCACAGGTTAACTTTTGGTTCCCAGTATAGTCTCAAGGACACTTGTCTATGGTGCAGTCCACGTATCGCTGCTGGTCTTAGGGCTTTTGTTTTCCTTTTTCAGAAGAGCCTCTAAGATACTAGGAGCAGGAAGATCCTTTGAAGAAGAGAGGAGCCAGGCTACTGAGACCTTTTCTCTGTCAATGCAAGTAAGTTCTTGCCTTTTTCTTTTATATGTCTCCCAACCACCTCTTTTCTAAACTTGCGTTTCCTCTAGTAATGATATATCCCACTGGGGAAAAAAAGACAAAATTTTTACTGTTTAGCCTGGAATCTTTGCTGAATGGATTAAAGGTATGATAAAATACCTTACCCAGAGGCTTATTGCCATATTTTATTTAATATAGCTATATAAAAAATTGATATTCCAACACCAAATTTTATGCAGAAGAGATTATTTATAAGGCATGTTTTGTTTATTAAAAAAATAATAAAATGAAGGCAACAAATCTTCATAATTTAAAGTATACAGATGGCCAGTCTGCTCTCCATCACTGATACTGTGTCATCTCTTCATTTTGTTGTCCAAAGAGATTATCACTGCATAGGATTACTAAAGTAAGACTATATTGGACATATTTTTCATCTCCATATCAACCAGAATGCAAAAATGAAAAGGAGTCACAAAACTTCCCTTTCTTAGAGAAGACTTTAAATGATGAAGGTAACACATTTTTGAAGTGTGTTGACCCAAAAGGCCTGGGAGAACAAGGTTTAAACTGAAGAGGTGGAAGAAGGGTGGGAGGAGGGGTGTGGAATCATGGTGTCAATTATACCCTGGGTTAGGGAATGAAAAATGACATCACCTGAGTATTTCTGACACCTACACAGCCACACAGGGCTGAGAAATATAGCAAATTCAGACTTGGTGAAGTGAGAAAGTTAAGAGTAGATTTAAAGGGACAGCTTTGTCAAACATGCTATTTTAGAGGGGAAAAAAATAAAACTAAAACATTTTGGCTCTGTTGTATGTTTGATGCTCATCCAAAATGATTTTTGCCTGGCTCCTGAAATAGTAAGCTGCTTTCCTTAGAGGTGATCATTCTTCCCACCCTTTTTTTTATTACTTTCTTTCCCTCCCACAATATCAAGCTCTTTTAAAAAAAAAAAAAAAAAAAAAAGAAAAAGAAAAAAACCTTTGAATGAGTGAGTACCTCATCTTCGAGAGACTTTTATAAGTGAAAGGATTGGAGGTACACAGAGAAATTAAAGACTGGGACAGGAAGGACAGGAAGACAGAGTGGCATTTATTTTATTTTATATGTGCCAGGTCATGTAAACTGTCAAATGATGTCCGACTTGTGTTGTGGTCATATTTCTCACCAAAAGCCAATGATCTTTCTTGAGTGAGGAGGATAAATCTCTCTTGGAAGCACCCAATTATCCTCCACGTGAAACTGGCCAATGGATTTTAGAAAGCAATTACTCCGCCAACAAGCTGGGAGTCCATGGCTTGCCTTTGGATCCACTGGACACTCAAGCCATTCTCAAAACAGGATGGGCAACGAGGTTGGTTTTTTTTTCTTTTTTTCTTGGATCCTAACCAACAGAAGCATTTAGGATCCTAAATGAGCAAATGTGTCTAGGCCTTTAATATGGCATTTATCAGCATTTGGCTGTTACTGAGTGTGCACAGACAGACTATCAGGGACAGGAGATGGGCAGAGGGTAGCAGCTTTATACTAAAACTTTACAAGTAAGGTAACTCTAACCTTAGAAACCCATGAACGGTGCTGGCAATGATGAACAGCAAGAGGCCTGGATGGCCAGACCTTTTCCCAGTTGTGCGGTCGCTGCCAGTGAGGAACAGCAGGAGCCCAATGCAGCCACATGAGCTTTTGAAAATCCCAGGCCTCAATTTTAAAGAGAGAAGGAAAAAAGTTAATAATAATAATAATAATAACAGATAAAATGTGTTTTAATAACAGATAAAAGTTTGTTCCAGTAGTATTGGTTTCCAAAATTAGAATAAGCTCCTTCTACTGCAGTAAAATCCCACTACAATAATAATGATTAAAAAATTCCCCAGGCTGCTGCTCTTCCTTTTTCTGTATTGGTTTCCAAAATTAGAATAAGCTCCTTCTACTGCAGTAAAATCCCACTACAATAATAATGATTAAAAAATTCCCCAGGCTGCTGCTCTTCCTTTTTCTGAACTGAATTTAATGATTCGGAAAGTGAGAGACTCGGAGCAGTCGTGAGTCAGGCACGGTGTGGGCAGCTGCCCTGCCAACCTCCCCGCGCCCCGTCGCTCGGCGTCCCGCATCCGCCCTGGCTTTCCAGCAGCTCCCCCAGTCTGCGGCTGCTCACCCCGCGCCTCCCACAGCCCTGCCCATGCCCGTGATGCCTGGCTGGGCTTTGGGCAGCCCAGGCAGGGCTCACTGCTGCCCACTGCCCCCACCCAGCTTGCTAATCATGATCAAGCGCAAGGTACATTTACAGCATCGTATCGATGATTATAGCCGAAGGAAAGCAATTTGCCCCTTGGGAGGCGAGTCCTCTGAGCTCCTTTGCACAGTAACCTTACCGAGCGGCTCCGGAAGCATAAGGCTGCTGCACTAGCTTAATATGTGACCCAGCACTGTGTATTTTCATACTTAATATGCAGATCTAATTGCTTGCCTGCATTTTGATTACCTTCTCTTCCTGGAATTTGCCCTTGTGTGGCTAATCCTAGTGAACGTCAAAGCATGAACTCGGTGGCTTTTATTTTTTTTATTTCTGCAGTTTGTGTCTGAGACCAATGTCAAAACTCTTTGTAAGGAACAGGACTAATTTTATAGAGATAGTTTAGGGGAAAAAAAAAACAAAACAAGAACCTCTTAGCATTCAGTTAGTCCTCTTTTTTTTTAACCTCGGGACCTTTACTTTAGCTGAACTGCAAGGTTACACATTTGGTGTGACCACAGTTAACACCTTAACACATTTATCCTCCTGCCAGCACCATCCTCAGTCCTGCCTACCTAATGCTAACTTCAAGGATGGCTCATAGGTAATTCCTTTTAAGAGAAAGGCTGTTCTTCATTTCTGGGTGTAAATGTGAAGAGATTTGACTAACTACTTCCCTGTCTCAAACTGCTAAACCCAACCCACACAAATGTGTTTTACTGTAAGTGCCCCCACTTTCCTCCCTCTCCCCCACTGTTCCCTTCTTTTCCCATTATCCACCTCCCCAGCAATAATACGCAATAAATTTGTTTGCTTTTTTCAGTATGGTGAATGTCTACTTTAAATGCCACCTTTTTTAAAGATTAAAAAAATGAAAAGAAAAATAGCCACAGAACAAACTAATCTCCCTTTCCAAATATAAAATAAAAGCTGTCTTATTTTTAGGCTTTGCAGCAGCTCATGTGTCATTTTCATCATTTCTTTCTCCCTCGATGACTGAGAGGCAGTGAGAGGAGGTGAGAAAAAACTTTTTTTGTTCCCCCTAGAAAATACATATTCAGAGCTTTCCCTAACCTGATTTCTTTCTACATGAAATCATCCATAGACAAAGCTAAAATGGAGCCTCAATAACCCAATACTTTTGTCAGCTTTCAGTAAAATGTGTCTTAGTGATTAGACTATATAACGGCATCAGCAATGTCATACACAGAGGCTGTAATTTTTAACGTTGTAAATCGTTAGATTTGCAGCACACAGCAGCAAACTAAGGGGAGCAGGGCTTCCTGAGCTGGTTGAGAGCAGGCTGTGAAGCAGGGCAGTTAGGTTAGAAACGAACCCTCCTTTTACCCTGACAGCGAAGGGGAAGAAGTAGCGCAAGAATCAATTTTGGGCAGTAGTGGGGCCCATTCGCTATCTTGTGTAAGTCATGCAGGGCCTGACTCCAGCTCACTTGGATCAACAGAAAATGTCCCAGTGACTCCAAGGACAGTAGACCCAGCTATTAACACTTTCAATTTCTTGAACCCTTCATGAATAAAAGGATTTTTAAATTTTTTTTCTTTCCTTTCCCCACTTTTTTTCTCAATACCCTCCAGCAGGCAGATACCAACACAAGATGAGCTTTGAGCTTCTGCTCTCGAGACTTAATATCCCCAAAATGACAAATAATACCTTTACAGCACTGCAGCATTTGTGGCAGGTATCGCCTCAGTAAGTGCAGGCAGTAATTCATTCTGATTTCTGTACGTTTCTTCACATGAGGTTTTGTTAGCTAATGTATTATATAGTGGAAACATCTAATTGCGTTGGACAATTAAAAACAAAACATTCTGTGTCTTAAATATTTGACTTCCAGCTTAAACTGCCTGAAAAAAATTTGAATGCTTAGTTCATACTACCATGACTGCTTTGTATCAAAAAGCCCTTTCAGTGTGTAAATATAATCTGCCGAATTTCTCTAAACATATCACTACCCCAGGAGAAGAAAGCGTGAAGATGTCCAATAAATGCTCTTGAAACCCATTCTTCTATCCTCTCAGCTGCAGCAGAGCATTATTCAGGGAATCTGCTATCTGATGTACATTATAGTGATGTTACTTATCTTTTGCGACCTTTGGTTGTTGATTAGAAATTCTAAGTGTAATGAGCGAGTGCAGATGTAAATGGCACGGCAGCGTTGTGCCGGTGGGTTTGTTATCGCACTCCTGTACGCCGGCTTGAGATCTGGCACCACGCGCTGTGGTAAAGCCGTGCTGCTGCTTTAGCCCGAGTGCTGTCTATAATTCTTCCCGCTTAGCCCCAGCATCAAGCCTATTTGCTTACCCTGGTAGTTAACTTAGACATTTGCTGTCTAAACCATAATCACATCTCCTGCCTTAGTCTTAGTCCCCGAGAATCCAGCCGATCTGGCCCTGAGCTTCTTGCTTGAACCTTCGTCCCAGCTTACCGCCAGCCCTACACAGGACTGGCCGCTCTGCGCTAGATGTACACCGCCTTCCTTCACAATCCTGCCCTTAAAAATAAAACTTTTCCTGTTTCTGTCAAATGCTGCTAATGTCTCTAGTTGAGGAGCTGGAATAAATTCTTATTCTTTCAGCACACAGCTATGAATTAGCACTGGTGCTAAATCTGAATGTTTGAAAGTCTGATAGATCTATTAATAGTGAAAAATCAGGCATCTAATTTCTGGATACTCTAAAATTCAATTTCAATTCTATTTGACCGACCTGGATTTCTATTTAAAACTATCACATATATGTTTCTGCTAAACTGTGTTTCTTTATCCTGATGTCATCAAGTTTGGTGCTGATTTGTTCAATGGATGGTCTGGATAAAATAGGGAATGCAATCATACTTCCAGTTAGGCTGCAGACTGTACTCATGACTAATGCAAGATCCAAAAAGACTGAGGAAAATGTCACTCCATTAAAAAAAAAAAAAAAAAAAAAAATCTCCTGAGGAAAAAAGACAGCAGAGAGATTCAAAAGCGAGAAGTCCTAAAGGGTCTTTTGCAGGACTCCAGCACCGGACACTTAGACAGAATTTTCATTCAAGAGCTGCAGATTAACCTCCTAGCTTGTCAGCTCTTTTAAGGGCTTTACTCTACCCTGATCATCAGTCGGAGCTGGCTGAGGCCCAGCCTTCGCTACAGGGCAGCACAGAAGCTACATTTAGCTGCTTCTAAATCACATAAACAGCATTAAGACAGGAGTAGTACCGAGAGGCACAAAAGCAGAAGTGTGCAAATCCTTGCTTTCGCCCTCCTGGTCCTGATTTCCTACAGCGGCTCGGTAGTTTCCTACATGGTTTATGAGTAGTAAATTTAAACTCTCCCAGTTGTACTGAGTTGGTAGTTAAGTAGCACCATGACTTTGTCATATTCTTCCAAACTCCCTTCCCTTTCTCTACCCCTCTACATTGAAAGTATGTCCGTGCCGCCCTGCGTACGCTAACTGTAATGAACCCCAACCCAGGGAGTCTGCACAAAGATTTAAGGGGATGTAACTTATTTCTTGCATAGTTACATAGTGTAAATCTGAATTTAGGCCCTAATGAAAACATTTAGAGGCGATCAGTGAAGACCATCCTCAAATTACTTCATCTGACCATATTATTTCTTTTACTCAAGAAAAACGTATCTGTGAATAGTTACCCATGCTATGCAAAATGCTGAGTCTTTTCTCTCCTTTGCATTTACACATTCATGGTCCCCTAGAAGTCTCTTCTTCATATTTTGAAGGAAGTTTTCTTTCATTTGAGAAAAAGAAAATAGGTGGCTGGATAGATGATGAGAACTAAATAATGTTCCCAATAATAATAGTAACCTGTCCCTCTAGGAGACTTCAGGTGCAATATAACATTGTGTCTCAGTTGTTTTTTCCTTTAATATTCACTATTTACCTATTGTGTTATGAAATTCTCATCACAATTAGAAATTTCAGTTCTCATTCATTAGCAGTTAAACACACCATAATGTTAATGGCAACAGGGCAGAGCAAACAAACATTCAGCTTGTAGAATTATAACACTTTCTGTGTGCAGTATCGTTCTCCTTATTCTGGTGAATATTTCAATATCCAATATAGTTTGCATTTAAAAAAAAACAAAACCCAAAACCAAACAAATAAAACAAAAAGCACTGCACTGACAAGCATATACATAGCATGGCTCTTGTACACTGTATCATGTTTCCAACCTTAATGATTCTATGATTCTATGTTAAAAAAAAAAAAGTTACATTCACCTTATTAGAGAAAACACTATGTTTCTGAAGACTAGAATCAAGATTTAAAATAATACCCTCAAAAATATTACATTAAAAGTGAGAAGTGCTGAGAGTGAACAAATTATTTTGCAATTTCCTATATTTATGCATCCCTGCGTGATCGTATTCGCTCCCTCATCACAGACTGGATGTGTTCCTGTGTTGTGCGCTGTTCTGGACATAATGCCATAGAAACTGATAAAGATAAATGGTGATAAAGAAGCAGAAGCAAAGATGGAAAAGCTATGAAGGATGAGGGGTTTATATCCAAAATAGGGACCTGACTTTTAAAGATAACTATACCCAATATAGATCAATAAAAGAGTAAATTAGATTTGATTCAGGTCCTGAAATGGATCTACAGGACTTTGAGCTAACTCCTGTGTCTGTCTGAGGAAGCTGGAACAGGCTGTTTGCGTGAATGAGAACTCTGAGTCAAACCGAGGGCATCAGCTGCCCGCATTGCCCTGTTTCTGTAGCCAATACTAGTATAAGGGAAAAAGTGCACACTGGATCCTCCGGAAAAGCAGAAACCCAGAAAAACCACAGGGTGTGTGGGACCAAGACTATCCACAAAAAATATTGAAGTGTGGAACAAACTCCACAAGGACAAGAGCTTTGCAAGCCAACAACCAGGGCTGTGCCAGGACTAAACCCAACTGCTTGTGAAAAGACTATAAAAAAGTCCTTTGGTATAATTGTGAAAATCCACATTTTTACCGTATAAAACATTTTTTTTCTCTCAGATGACATTCAGGAATTATACACCCATGAAATGGAAGAGCATATTTCATTAATCCTGAAACTTCTCTACACTTAGCTCTCCCCTAGAAGTAATAGCTCACTCCTCTGATCAAACACATTAACATTTGGAGCACATCCAGAACTACAAGATCAAAATCCACACTTCTTGGGCAATAACTCACACCTTGGTAAACCCCCTACTCATGCCAAGGATCCATCCAGAAGCATAACTGTCTAAACAGAATTTATTCTTTTTGAACGTAGTTTAACATTCTGGTATTTAGCCATTTTTCAAGTAAAACATCTCTCTCTACAGTTATTAAATATCAATAATTTCAGACTCAGATGTATATGAGGAACAGTGCAAAGGTCAGCCTCCATAACAATTTTGCTTTAAGATATATGCCAAAAAAATCATGCATTTATTTTAGAGAGACTGAAAGAATAGCATATATATTTAGGTCTGACATATATTTAAAAAATAAAAAGAGAGAAGACAGACATTTATTTAAAGATTCAAAGATAGGTAGAATTCTAAACTCTTCAAAGATAGAATTTTAAAATTGGATGATTTTAAGGCTTTTCTCTTTTTAAAGATAGAAGTCTGTGATATAATTACTCACTAGCAAAGGGAGTCTCTTAAACACTTTGTCTATATCACAATTGTCACAAAACAAAAAGAAGAATAACACACAGGCAATATTCTCCAGAAAAGAAATTTGTATAATTTTTATATATTTCTCCACCCTGAACTTGCATTTCTGTCATGCAGTTAACATTCTCTTGACATGAAAAGTCAAAACAATGTCTCTTAAAAATGTAATTTTTTTTTACAGTTTCAAATAACATTTAGTTTGGAGTTACACAAGAACTTTCAATAAGAAGGTTCAAAAGCAGAAATTTGTCACAAAATACCACAGAGGAGTGTTATATTTTTAGTACCTACAGAGGCATCTTCAGGGCAGGAGCTCTTCATTCTTGCTCTCTCCGTTTCCTGACCCCTTGATTGGGAGAGTAATTTTTAGCCACCAGGATGTTTTTAATGAGAAACATGAAAAACAGCATTATTGTGAGAAAAATGAGGAAAAACATACAGTGACACTATATTTAAAATGTAAGTCTATATAAAGACTCTGTTCTCCTGATTCATTAGGCATCTGTATTCACAAGTCCTAAAGAATGATATTTACCCCTGACATAAAATTTGAGTTGAAAATTGAAAAGATAAACTTTTAATCAAGAGCATGGAACAAGAAAGGTTTAGTAATAATCAGAAAGAGTCAAGTTATAGAAGAAAGAAAATATTTCAGCAGAATTTTCAATACTATTTTTTTCCCAAAGTTTTCTGTAAAGAAGCTGCACCTAATTATATCTCCAAAGACCAGTAGTGTTTACCGCTGATTGATTCCTGATATTAATTATATCCAAATTTCCCAGATTGTCTAAAAATATCAGTTGTATAACTTGATGTCAGCTAATTTAATTACATCCATAGAAACAGGGTTTTCTATTGATTTCTATTGCCTTTTTCATCTCCATTTTTATCCTTCTTAACCAGATGCTTGGGTCCAGAAAGAGTAAGGACTCTCTTTAAAAACCGTACATGTAATTTCTCAGCTGTAAAGAGGAAAGTATACTCCCAGTACACATAATTCTGCATTTTTTTTTTCCCCTGTATGGAGAGATTGGACCCCACTTGCAACACTTGGACTCCAGACCCCTCCTACTTTTGTCTGCTGGTGGGCACTGTCAAATAGACTTTCATCTGCTTGGTCCACAGCGACTGAAGCGTGCAACTCACTGACCTAACTGGAGTGAATTGTATAATTAATTGTCAACACGGTATTACTTTTGTAGGACCAAGATGGCTTTTTTCTATATGGTGAAACAGAAGCAAAGTTTTACTAGGGTTAAATTAAAGATGAACTAGCAATATAGGTAAGGATTATTAACAGGCAAGTTATGCGTCCTTTTTAATTATACTGTCTCTCTTCAGGCTAACAGAAGCCTGATTCTGTGAGATATTTAGACATTTGATAGAGGTTTTGAGGGCAAATTGCACACCTAGGTTCATGGATTTCCATGAGGGTGAGACAATTTAGCTTTTTTACTGAATGTGGGGTTTTTTTAGCTTGTCAAATTATTTATTTCTGTTTTTAGAATGGCCTTACAATGTTTCCAGCATAATCTGTTTCACATATTGAAGAGCAATAGCAAAATTACGCCACTGCTGCACAGTGTATCTGATGACACGGGAGTTAGATTGACATTTTCTGAGAGCATTAGGTACACCCGTATCATAGAATCATAGAATCATTAAGGTTGGAAAAGACCTCTAAGATCATCGAGTCCAACCATCAACCCAACACCACCATGCCCACTAAACCATGTCCCTAAGCGCTTCATCTGCACGTCTTTTAAATATTTCCAGGGATGGGGACTCCACCACTTCCCTGGGCAGCCTGTTCCAATGCTTGACAGCCCTTTCGGTGAAGAAATTTTTCCTAATGTCCAGTCTAAACCTCCCCTGGTGCAACTTGAGGCCATTTCCTCTCGTCCTATCGCTTGTTACTTGGGAGAAGAGACCAACCCCCACCTCGCTACAACCTCCTTCCAGGTAGCTGTAGAGCGCGATGAGGTCTCCCCTCAGCCTCCTCTTCTCCAGGCTAAACAAAACAGCTTCCCTCAGCCGCTCCTCATCAGACTTGTGCTCCAGACCCTTCACCAGCTTCGTTGCCCTTCTCTGGACACACTCCAGCACCTCAATGTCCTTCTTGTAGTGAGGACATAGGTACACATACATACAAGCTACAACATAAATAAGAAAAAAGATATTGTAAGAGTTGATCTGCCCTGTGGTCAAATTATCTGTTGGCTAGCCTCACTGCATACCAAATAGCTCACTTTTTAGCAAAAGGATTGCTTGGCAGAGGAGCAGCGATAAAACAGTGGAAGAGAAGTAACCCAAAATTCTCCGGCTTTGCAAGCAGTTAATATTTTGCTATTGTACAAAAATAGGATTAAAAAACCCCATAGCCTGGAAGAAAAGACCAAATCACTATGATCTTGATATATGTCATTTAAAATTCACCTGATTCCCCCCGCTTTCCCTCATAAATCAAAACTGAATACACAGATCCCAGGGATGAGGAGCAGGTGGTAAAACAGCCTAAAAATCTCTTTTCTATACTTCAGCAGAGAACTAATTTCATGTTGAAAAGAATGGGTCATTTTTACTGCTAGTTTAGCCACATGGCTCCCAGGTACCAATTTTGTAAAGTATTATCCATTTTCGCTGTGGGTTATTTTGTAAAGTATTAAACATTTTCGCTGTGGGTCATTTGTTTCCTTTGCAAATTTCCTTGAGACTTGCAGAACTGATACACATGGATTTTTTCCATCTATGCGTTCAAGTGCATAATGATGATTGGACAGGTTATCTTTCCTTTAATCTGTAGAAGATGTGACAGAGAATGCAGAAATTTTATCCTCTGTAATATAAAACAACTTTCTGATCACAGCACCTGAAAGAGACATGGGCATTGATACCCTGTAAATTGTCCGTTTCCCACGTTCCTCTAGGCCAGCTGTAACTGCTAAAACCAATATGACCTTGCACAGATATTGTCTTAGAAACAGATGTACATAGTTGGAGATTTTCTGCAGAAAAGCCAATAGCTTGGATTTGTTTGAGAAATAAGAGCTTTGTGCTTGAACAGAAAACTCTATTTCCCTTGCTAACCTCGATACTAGCTTCTGTCCCAATTACATAAAATCATTTGTTTTTCCTCATTCTTGAATATCTGTCCTCAGTCTCTAGGCACAGGTGTCTCAAATTTCTAGCCCTATGTACTTCATACTGAAAACTTAATGATATCAAGTCCTATACCCCTGAGAGCCAATAGACAAGACTTGGATGTCACCAAGTCATGGGTGTCACCGAGACCCCGGACTAAGCAGTGACAGGAGAACCCTCATGCTACCACAGAAGTCCCTTGGGACAGCCCAAACTAGAAATCTCAGATGGGTTAAAACTATCAAATTTTCTACCTATCTATACATATATATGTGTGTAAGCATGTATGTACAGAGAGAGATGGCTGCTGTATAGGATGAGACATTTGCTGAGCTATTGCCAAGGCAGGGCTGTGCAATCCTGGTACCAAGGACAGGGCCTGAGAATTAAATTCTTCTTGGTCATGGGAAGGGAGAGACCAGTACTCAATCCTCAGACGTGGGAAGGGAAAAAAAAAAAAAACAAAACCAAAACTAAAAAAACCAAGAGGGAGCAAAGGAAAGCAGTGCAAGGCTCTGCAAGGCTGAGCAACTATTCTGTTTCCATGATCAGTGTGTTCAATCACACAGCATTGGAGAACTAAATAATATTCAGTATGCTGAGTGCACTGAATAGAAATTCATATCAAGTTCATTCTACGCTATCGGACATGGTATGTCACCATGTAAGGAAATGTATTCGAGCTACGTGAAGGCTGATGCCTTATGTTTTTTAATAAAGTTGAAGGCAGACTACAAGCCTTCGCTTTCAGCCCAAGGTTGCAGTGGATGGAAGCTATTTCTTTTGACGTACTGAATAATTTGCCTTTTTTGAAGATACAGTAAGATAATGTAAAAAGCTTTGAATGCCACATAATGTGAAGTGGTAAGGTGTTAAACTATAGCATCTGAAAAAAAATGCCATTGAACATATAAGAAATAGGTCACTAGAACTGAATGGACCAACACAATTAAAGCCAAAATGCCCACGTGGTACCAATCTCAAGTGAAGAGTAGACTGGATGTTTGCCTCTTTAATTACGGTTTCTTGGAAAGTTTTGACAATGTAACCCAGCGCTCCTGGTTCCTATCTATGCTCTTGGGGAAAAAAAAAAAAAGTGGATTTCCATCCATTAATTTCCATTAATGCTGCAAAAGTATTAGCATTGCATTCATCACATCACTGACAGCCATAAGGACAGCAATCGCTGGTGACCCTTTAGGGGTAACTGTGTCTATATCTATGGGGTAAAGGAAAGCCTTACAGAGCTGCTAACTCAAGATCTGACTCATCTACAGCTGCTTCCTTCTGGCAGTGATCCTCAGCCATCAGGTTTCTCCACCTCTCCCGCGCCCCAGCCCCTGAGGCCAGCTGGCCCAGGCACGGGATGGGTGACGCGGCTCCCTCCTCGTTTCAGAGCAAGCGCAGTCAGCAGCAAGGAGGGACGCTGCGTGGGCTCAATTGCACGGGATGGGCAGGATCCTGGAAGGAGCCCACTGTGGAGCACCCTCCATCTAAATAGTGGACATGTAAGACAAGTGAGGATATGCATCAGGAACTCAGCTATTGGCCCACTGAAGTTAGTGGACATTTTTTAATTGGCTCTGGGAAGCTCAGAATTTCACATTAGTATCAGGATAAAGGCAAGAAGTATATAGGTTATAGGAATAGTATGACATAGTTACTCACTAAAGTCTACTGATCCCTTGAGGCTCCAACTATTTTGAGACATTTGGTATGAGTTGTATCCAGTCTATCTGAAACACACAAAGCTTAGAGGCACAACTCCCTCTTTAGGCAACTGGTTTGGCTTTGGTTTTGCTTTTTTTAATATTGCATATGCTTTAATTTAATTTCTTAATTTCAGCCAGTGTTGATTGTGTAACTTCTTAAGAGAGCTTTTAAATACTGCAAAGAAAGACTTCCCAGAAGCAGCTTTCAGAAAGCGGTTTAAAAATCTTTATCTATTTCACTGGCCCTGGCATCCTCCCACCACAAAGCTTTCCAAACACAAATATGTGCATTTTTACGATGTCTCAGAAGAGGCATGTCAGCCTTGAGGGCTGGTTCCTCACCACGTTGAGGAGGCTGTATAGGAGACGTAGGGAACTAAATCGAGGCAGTTGATCCCTGTACAGTGTCATTACTGTAAAATCCTCCACGAAGAGCAATGTGGAAAGTGGTTGAATTTGTGCATTCATCACGCGTGCTATGACAAATGACAGTTTTATGGTTAAATGCGCTGGAACGGAAGGTTAAGGTTCATCTCCCTCCTCTGCCCTAGACTTCATATATCACCTCAGGTAAAACTAAGAGCTAAATAATACCTTAAACAACAGATTTACTTTCCCTTGCCTTGTATTTCTAACTCGGGTGTAATAGCAATTCTTCCCAACCTTGTCTCTTTAGATTAGGCACGTATGCCTGGAGGTTCGCTCGGGGCTTGGAGCAATGGGAAGCCTGAAGTCAGGCAGGGACCCTGAAAGCTATAGCAAAACCAAAACCAACAGCACATAAAGCAGGCAATAAATGAGCTCAGTCCTAGCTCCAGCGAGAGACAGTGTTATGCCATCCCTTTCTGATGCTGTGCACTTCCCCTGAGCCAGCTCTTGGTTGCTGAGAGCTCCTACAAGAAGTCAGGCCCTTATGCTTTTCCACAGTTGCATCAGGAGCCCTAAGATTTAATTAAGCCACTGACAGTTCCTATGACATTAGACAGATAACAGACAGATTTTATTCTCTTGTTTAAATATGTGAGTTTCAAAATACTCGTAAATCTGTGAGGAGTAAAGTACACATGTTCTATGTATAAAACTAGGAACCTGCAATAACCAAAAAGTTTGTTAAGGTTAAATTAACTGAAGCAGAAAAATAAGTATTACATCATTCTTGAAATAAACCCAAAGGTAAGATTCTAGACTTCTATGAAAATAAGAAAGCAGTGAAATGATGGGGATTTTGTTGCCAGTTGACAGCTTAGCACCTTAAAAACCTGTTTGTGTCTCCTCTCCATCACCTTTGCATGTTATGAACAAATCTATTTCGCAGTTTTAGAGGTCCATTTGTTCCTTATTCAGCCATGTTTATATACCTTTTAATTTTTGGCAAGGGTTCAACAGAACATAAATCTCTAGAGTCCAGATAAGATAGTAACAGATTTAACATATACTTCCCCCTTTCATTTGCCATATGCCATAAATATATCAACAGAAATAGCAAAGTATAGGTAACCCCAAGTGGAAATATATCTCCAAAAACAAATAGAGATTTTGGAAAGATGGCACAGCCTCTGGAGGAAAAGGGGAAAGAAAACTGGAAACTCAGTTTAGGGCCACCATGCAGAATTAGAGAGTGAAAGCAGCTGTTTGGAAATTGGGGCAACAGGGAGAAAAATTCAGTGAAAGACAGACAACATCGGACTGCATTGTCAGATGGGAATGTGGATTCCCATACGGCCAGCTGCCCGGAGTCATACAGGCTGAGGACAAACCTTTAGGAAAGTGCACTGAGGGGATGCTCTCGGCAGGTCTTGCCCAGGAGAGCTCTCTGCCTCGGCATCAGGCGCGGGCTCCGCCATCGCGCTACGACATCTCTAAAACAAATCAGCGGAGGATGGAGACAAAAGGTGACCTCAGTGAGTACGTGTAGCCTACCCTGAGTGCCAGGGTTTTCCCAGCGGAACCGAGAAAGCACATTTAGATTTATTTTTGACTCATATCTGCTGTAAGGAAAACAAGCATTTTATACCCCCCAGAAAAGGAAGACCTGTGTAGGTTAAATGCAAGAAGAATGGCTGGGAACATTTCTTGGAGCTACTCATTTCTCTATGGATCAAATCATTTCTGAATTTAAGTGTGTGGGTTTTTTTCCAGCACAGTGAAAGATAAGACGGATGCTGGATAATGATTACGCTGAGGCTAGGCTCCGATAACATGATTGTGGGCATGATGGAAGCTATATAATGCAGAGATATTGCACGTGATTTATAGGTTGTGAAAAGAGAAAGGGTTTTGCAGAGTTTTGTACATTTAGCTCTGTGTACTAAAAGAAAGGATTTATTCAACAGGCTGGTTGATATACTTTAAATGGATAGTATTGTACCTTGAAAGTATTGTACTATCCTTGTTTACTTAAATATATTGAAACTATGCTTTATTCCTTGTAACTCCCATCCTAGAGAGATATCTTGGAGGCCTTGTGTGTTCATTCTGCACGTACAACTCTCAAGCAGATTTTGCTGCTTTCCTGCTAACAGTTAACCAAGTGCCACATTTCTCCACTAATAATAGTAGCTACACTTTGGCATATTTAATAGGAATCAGAGGGAGAAAAAAATCACATTCATAAGGAAAACATAGCAGTGTCTTCAACTAACAGTACTTACCACAAGAATAATAATAGAAGATGTATAAGATAGATGTATAATACAGACAAAAGAAAAATATATTCTTGCTAGAAAAGATTGTAAGAAACAATCTGGGCATTGATAATCCATGTCATAAACAGCTTAGGGGAGAAGAGAGCCCTGAGTCAGTATTTCCCATGTTTTTTTCTCTGCTGAAGTCCCTTAGTAGCATAATAAAAAATTCCTGGGTGGCTCATACCCCTCCCCAGCATGTGCTTCTGTTTCACCTTTTGTCTGTTTTTTTCCCCTCTTCGTTTTTTTTCTTTATTCTTTATGTCTGTTTTTATCCTCTCTCATGCTTTCATTCCTCTTCCACCATCTCCTCCCTTGTACATTTATTTTCTTGCTGGCAATTCTCTTGTTCCCTTCTCCAATATATTTATTTTGCCAGGTATTTTCCCCCCTCCTGTGTTTCTTCAGAGATGCTGGAGATTTAGACAGTCCTGATAAAACTCAGGGCTGAGCCGCTTGTTGCTAGGAACAGAGTGAACAAAAGCTGAAGAAAGCAGGATTTTTTGCCTGAAATCTCAGCCTGTCATGCCCTTTGTATCAGCTGCTTCTGCAGGAGCGTGCCCTGGGGTGCAGAGCGGAGAGAGTTCACTGTGAGAGGGGGGGAAGGATGTGAGAAGCCCACACTGAGGTCCAGACCTAGATCTGAGAGCTTTTCACAGACATAAATTGTGAACTACCCAGGAGTGGGCTCCTGGTAAAAAGAGGCACTTGTTGCCAAGGTTGGAAATCTGGAGCATTTGGAACATTTTTCAGACGTACCTCTCTTCAGGCTAATTATTTCACATTTTTCATCCAGAGATGAAGGTCACTTGATGCATTGAGCTATCATCCAGGGATTTGGGGGCTTGGAGTGATAATTGCTCCATTATGAATATCAGCTGTGATTCTTCCCAATTATGCTAAGAAATGTTAAGCCCTAAGAGAGCTTTAGAGAAACAAAACTTGCCAAATTTGTAGGGGACTGTATCATTCAGAGGCTCTGACAAGCGCCAGTTGGATCCAGCTGTTGTACGGTGCAGCTCCCATGACCCAGGATTAATCAGCCAGAACTCAGCCGGAGAATGAAGCAAAACCCTAGAAAACCCTACAAAGCAGAAATTGCCAGCCAACTAACTTGTCTTTCAGCTCATTAACATTTCTGAGGCTTTAAGAGTTATCCTGCTTTAATAAGAATGCAAAGCTATTAATAGAACTCTCCATATGGAAATTCTTTGTACTGATTCAATTTCCTAATCCAATAGCTTTGCTAGAGTCTTGAGAAGAGCAGGTATAGCTTAATCAATCTAAGTTTTGTATTTTTCAGAACAGAAATGATGCAAAGTGTAGAAAAACATTTGTCCATTGAGGCAAATAAAAGAGCAGAAAAAATTCAATTAATATTTCATTGGCCTTTGAGATCTTTGGAGAAGCCATTCCTATGGCCAGAGCCAAGCAGTGCAAATGTGACCGCGTATTTATGCAGGTAGTTGCTGGTATCAAAAGCCACCAATGTCCTCAAGGTGGACCTCAGACCAGAACATACTTGTATCACTACCCACTGGCTGTTGACAGCTCTGTGGTGGCATGCTGTTATATCAATGGATGAAGAAAAATATTCAGTGCGTGATTTACTGATCTGCAGTGAAATGGCTCATTCTTGTGAGTTTGACTGCACATTCATCATGTGGCAATTTGACTGGAAATTAATAGGATTATTACTGACTGGCTGAGGTTAATGGCATTACTTGTTTGGCTTTTATAGAATCTCCATAATTTAATAATATTTATCTAAGTCACCATAAAATTATAGAAATTGATAGTAAAATTACAGACAGCTGGGTACAGGGTGAAAAGAAATAAATTAAACCACACCCATGCTCTTAGGAAAACACAAATGCCAAATTAAGTATGTTAGGCTAACAGTTTAAATGATCCAATTTAACACTAATAAAGGTAACTTTAGACCCAAGTCCTGCTTGATTTTATATGTATGAGCGTGCAGAGGAAAACATCTGCTGAGAGATGGTCCCCAACAGGGACGCCAAGGGAACAAACAGTTTGGACTGCATCTTGCCATACTCATTTCACATATTTCCAATAGTTTTTGATGAAAACTTCAGTAAGGTAAATTACTCAGGCACAGCTGACTTCTGTCCTGGAGAATTACTAAGTGACAACATTCATAACCGATAAGCATATCGAGCAATAAATGTTTTTTTTTTTTTTTTTAAGGCTTTGTTGAACAAAGAAGCAGCACTGAGGCATTAGGTAGCTCTGAAAGATTTTGGTTGCAGATGAACCTGGCCATGGCAAGCATGGCCCCTACCAGCAGACAAGGTCCTCTCTCCTACTCTCGGTCGGTGGCCGCGGGCAGGGCAGCAGCTGCACTGCCGGGCTGCGCGTGCCCCCTGCTAGGTGCATCCAGCCCATCATTCCTCCCCGGGTGAAATCTCTGGGACAGGAAAAACTCATTTACACAGCAAGCAATTCAACCTGACATTTTAGTTTTGCGTGTAACCCACTGTAAGACCTAGCACCCACAATTGGAGACTCCTTGAGACAAAGATCAAGTTTGTCTTTCTATTTCTCATTGCCTGTTTGGCCACAGAGAAAATAATGTAACTACAGAAAATCAGTACAGTTGTAGAGAAAATCTTATTAATAAGAAGATGGAGTTTGATTTTTCTTGGCTATGACTATCTTGACTGTCATTGTCTCATGGCTAATATAGACCCGATAAATTTTAATATTTCTAATTGGCTTCTGTTATACAGACAGAGCTAGAGGCTATTTTAATTTGCGCGTTTGTACCACTGCTAATGGCTGCATCTCTGTATGAAACCGACGATTCAGAAAATTCTTACTCATGTCAAAGGTATTATTTAGAAGCAGATTCCATCTAGAAGTGTTTGCTTATTATGTGTCCCTTCATTTTCTTTGGCTATTGGCTAGTCCATCAAATATAATACCTACAGGTTTTAAACAGTGATGCCACTTTGTGAATTTTTTTTAATGGCTGTTTCAGACTATGTTTCTTCAATGCATATAAATCTTCCGCTCCCACAAGCAGAATCAAAAGAAAAGGAAAAAATTTCTTTTCAAGGTTTGAGCGCTTTGTTTCACAAATGTATGGTATGTGGCCAGGAAACTAAAATCAAAGAAATATGAACCAAATTATTATATGGCATGCATCAAAAGATTTCAACAGTTGTTCTGAAAAGCAAAATAACCAAATATAACTGTCACCCAAAAAGAATGATGATGCTGTAACTTTCACACAAGATGCAATTTCCAAAGATTCTTGACTCTTCTTGCCACGTGTAAATGTTTTATACCTTTTTCCCTCTTTTCACGTAGCTATTACATCTCCATCTGTTGCTGTTTACATCTAATATGCAAAAAATAAATGAATATTATGGGATGCTTGAGATTTTATACAGGTAAAAGATCTGTTTGGATTCTGGCTAGAAGAATGTCCTTATGGGAAGGTTTACTCTAGTGGGCAAACACTAGCAGAGGCAACGTTTCATCATGCATTTGTTTCAGTGAGAGAAGAAAAAAAATCCTAGATTTATAGCCTTGGAAAACTGAATGTATTCCTGTAGGGGGAAAAAACAGAAAGAAAGAGAAAAAGAAAACAAGAAAGAGAAGTTAATAGATAAAGGTACTTCATACTGGCACCTACATCAATTACCAATGTATGAAACCATTCTAACATTCTCCTCTCTACAAGTAATTCCACAGACACCAGTAGAGTTAGTCACTCAAGTTATTTTCATTAAGAATCTTTTACTATAAGCACCTTAGACTTGGAGCCTTGTCAGTCTAGCTCTCCTGAGGACCTTTGACAGAGTTACAATAGAGAAAAGGTTGTGTGGGTTGACTTGCTGGAAAAAAGACCAAACAACCCATATTTATATTGCTGCATAAACATTAATAAAAATATGATCAACTGCAGCTCTAGTATGCCATGTGGAGAATTCCTAGGGTGCAATATCACAAGAAAAAGAGTAGTGATATCTAAATTTAGGGATGTCTGCTATTTCCTCTCATAGAATTGTACATTCAGGGCTCATACTATGGCTGAACTCTAGAGGTCAAGATGAAATTTTCCTTATTGAGGCTAAATTAAAAAAAAAAAAAAAACCAACAAAAAAAAACCAGGCTAAATTTAAGATTAAGGAAAGAATACTATTTCTCACAACTAATTTTTTTTTTAATAACTACTTTATCGAGAGATTTGATACCCTTCATTATTTTGAAGAAGGAATATCAACGATCTGGATGAGGGGATCGA
>NW_009235462.1:0-2198 GCF_000690835.1 Fulmarus glacialis
GGTGGCCCGATGATGGAGAGCAGGACGGGCAGCAGCACCAGCCCGTTGAGCAGCCCCAGCAGCGTCAGGACAGTGAGCACCGCAAAGAAGTACCTGGCGGGGGCGCAGGCAGAGGGGGTAAGCAGGCACAGGTCCCATAAAAACCATCACACCCCAAACATGGCTTTCCACACAACAACACCCCCAACCCCCACGTTTCTCAAATCCCATAAAGCCCATCCCACCCCAAACATGGCTTCCCACACCACACACCCCAGCCCCCCCATGTTTCCCCAGCTTCCATGCAAGATGGGGTGGGTGGCCCCACCAAGACGTGTCCTTGCCAGCTGCCCCACATCCGCACTGCCAGCCAGGGGGACTGCCATGCTCAGCAGCCCCCATTGCCAAAGCTTTTGGGGGGCAGCAAGCAGTTGGTTCATGCCCCTCCGGTGCTCACCTCATGATGAAGTCAAACTCAGAGCCAGCCAACATGAGGACGCCCAGGAGGGTGGAGACGGCTCCGTCCATCACAGGGGCGAAAGTGTGCTCCAGCGCTGCAGCCGAGCGCACGTTCCTGCTGCCCGCAGCTGTCAGGAAGCCCTGCATGGGATGGGGATGTCATGCGGGGCTCGTCCCTGTGTGCCACCCATAACGTGGCCACCCATCGGCACATGGCCAAGGAGGTGAGGGTGCCAGGGGAGAGGGAACTGGGGTGCCCCATGGCTGGGCAGGGGTCTGCCTGTGCTCACCAAAGCCACGTGGACAGTGAACTCCACACCGATGCCCACGGAGGCGATGAGGATGACCACAGGGATGGCGCTCAGCTTGATGCCCATCAGCCCCATGATGCCAAACAGCTCCACTGCCATCATGGCCAGGATGGAGACCTGGGGGGTGGTGGGGTCAGTGAGGGGTGGCTCTGACTGGCTGTCCCCTCTGCCCCTCCGCCTGGCATACCCGATCCTACCCCCCCTGCGTGAGGGCAGCCTCACGCCATTGCCCCTTTTCCCTCTATTTGGGGTGTCCCTCTGTTCCATCTATTAGGGGTGGCCCTCACCCTCCTCTGTATGGATGTCCCCAAATCCCTGCCCACTACATTCGTTCCCTTCATAAGGGGTGTCCCTGATCCCTCCATATGGGTTGCCCACCTGCTGACATCTCCATACGGGTGTTCCCCCACACTCCTCTGCATAGGTGTCCCCAGACTCCTGTCCCCTCCATATGTTCCCTTCATAAGCGATGTCCTTGATCCCTCCATATGGGTGTTCCCCATCCACTGCCACCTCCATATGGGGTGCCTCTTCCACCCAGGGTGTCCCTGGCCACCCCATCACCCCATCCCCATGAAGCAGGTACCCAGGGCCACCCAGCAGGATGGGAGCAGGGATGCTCCCTGGATGTCCTGGGATGATCCCTGCTCCAGCTGGATGTCCCTGTCCCTATCCATCAGGAGGGCAGCGCGGCCGGTAACCCCCGGTCCCCATGCATCGGGGTGCGTACTCACGATGATGCCGGCCGTCCAGGGGTTGAGCAGCAGCAGGGCACAGACGAGGAAGGTGCAGGCCAGCAGGATGCTGATGGCCAGCAGGACCCAGTGGCCCAGGCCGATGTACTGCTCCCAGAAGAGGAAGGGGTAGCCGCTGGGGTAGCTCCGCACCCCGTGGCGCTGGGCGGCCTCCCGGCAGATGGCCCGCACGCTCTCGATCGCCTCCACGAAGTCGGCCGTGCGACGCAGCCCGCTCAGGTAGAAGGGGAACTGGGCAAACTCCAGCGGCTGGGCTGCTGGGACTGGGGAGGAGAGCACGGGCAGTATGGGGGTCCGGGCAGCATGGCGTCTGAGGGCAGCCCAGGCAGCCCGATGCCTGGCTGGGTACCACGGGGCTGGGGAGCACGCGGGGAGCAGACTAGGGGCAAGGAGGAGGGGGTTTCTCTGCCGGCAGGATGCTTGTGGGGTAGGGGGTCACGGGGAGCAGGGGAATGTTTGTGGGACAGAGGGGGAACAGAGTGGAGGGGCTTCTTTGCGGTGAGATGCTCATGGGCTGGAGCAGGGAGGTGTTGCTGCAGCAGGAGGGCGAAGCGCAGGGGGAGTGCGCAGTGGGATGCTCAGGGTGTGGGGTGCAGGGGGACGAGCGTGGGGCACAGGGAAGCAGGGCAGTTCCTCTACCAGAAGATGCTGATGGGACAAAGGATGCGGGGGATTTCTCTTCAGGGGGATGCTT
>NW_009235463.1:0-227 GCF_000690835.1 Fulmarus glacialis
CGTGTGTCAGTACGGAGAAATGGGGTCACGCACGCCATGACATGCATGTCAGTGTGGGCACGTGGGGGTCACGCACCATAACACGCGTGTGGGTGTGGGGACATGGGGGGTCACACATGCCGTGACACGTATGTCGGTGCGGGGACACGTGGGGGGTCTCACACACACCGTGACACGTGTTGGTGCGGGGACACGGGTCACACACACACCGTGACACGCGTGTCCGT
>NW_009235463.1:408-1064 GCF_000690835.1 Fulmarus glacialis
CATGCCGTGACGCGCGTGTGGGGACATGGGGGTCACACATGGTGTGACATGCGTGTCAGTGCGGGGAAATGGGGTCACACACCATAACACGCATGTTGGTGCGGGGACGCGGGGTGTCACACATGCTGTGACGTGTGGGTGTGGGGACATGGGGGGGGTCACACGCGCCATGACACACGTGTCGGTGCGGAGACACAGAGGTCACACACATACCGTGACACGCGTGTCGGTGCGGGGACACAAGGATCACACACATGATGTGACGCGCGTGTGCGTGTGGGAACATGGGGGGGTCACACACGCCATGACACACGTGTCGGTGCGGAGACACAGAGGTCACACACATACCGTGACACGCGTGTCGGTGCGGGGACACAAGGATCACACACATGATGTGACGCGCGTGTGCGTGTGGGAACATGGGGGGGTCACACACGCCATGACACACGTGTCGGTGCGGAGACACAGAGGTCACACACATACCGTGACACGCGTGTCGGTGCGGGGACACAAGGATCACACACATGATGTGACGCGCGTGTGCGTGTGGGAACATGGGGGGGTCACACACGCCATGAACACACGTGTCAGGGTGGGGACACGGGGCTCACACACGCTGTGACACGCGTGTCGGTGTGTCCCCAGCACCGCCCCCC
>NW_009235464.1:0-9825 GCF_000690835.1 Fulmarus glacialis
GCCGCGCCCTGCCCAGCCTGCAGCAGCCTGAATTCGGGGCTCGCTAGCGGAACTGATCTCATTCGGGCTCATTATCAGAACCGACTCCCCCAAAGAAGAAGAAGGAGACAAAATGGAGTCTCTAGTCTTCCAAAGGGCCCTGATAGATTTGTGGGTATTTTCTTGAGCTCAGTGAAAACTGGCAGTACCAGCCCAAGTCCCTGGGCAATGACCCAACCTTTCCAAAGTCTCTGCAAGATCTTTGGTAGAGGAAGGGACATGATTTCTTTTGTTAATCAGAGGCAGAAAGATGAGAAGGAACAGATGCAATGCCACAGGTAAATTAAATTTAGGACCGTGTTTTTTAATGTACCTACCAAGTTCACTATTACATTGTCCCCTCGACAATCAATACCTTTGCATTAATCTGACAGCCGTGATTGCATTACCTATGCTTTGGCTGCATGTAACACATACAGAAGAGTGAAACCAGCTTCCCTGCAGCCTGGTTCATGATGAGGCAAATGTCATTATGCCTGTCTGCTTTCATATCTTGTACCTGCATTGCCAGAGGGATCTGGGAAATGAATCTTCTTCTGCTGTGGCTTGACATGCTTGTCTTTTTATTATATTTAAAGCTCTCTCTGCGACAAGCTCAAAGAGCTTTTTTACTAGGAAGGCTCTTGATGCAGCAAGTAAATTGCTCCAGGAAGAAACAAATAATATTTGAACATAAGCTGCCCCTCTTTCTTGCTTGATGTTTTAAAAATTGTTTAAATTATAGACTTTAAATGCAGTGTAACATAAAATCTACCAAGTACCAGAGCCTATGCTTCTATGTTTCATACCCACTAAGCAGTCTGTTGCATTTGAAATGTTACACTGATGGATTTTTCATGCCTTATCTGGCAGCTGTGCACTTCTAGAAGGAGACCCCAACCATGGCAACACCAAGGCTTTTGTCTGACAAGCTTGTCTTAGAGATTCTTTCAGTCTTGAGACAAGAACCATACGTTGCCCAGAAAACAGCTTTTCTTGCAACAGTCCTCTTAGAGGAGATGCAAGATGTTTTGTAATTGCTGAAGATCTTGAACATTTTTTGTAAGATCACCAGAGATAGCACTGCATGGGCAATGAATAGCTACAATGCCCTACAATTTCAGGGAAATACTTATCCCCCAAACACACTTTTTTGTATGTTTACAGCTGTTAGGGAGTGGTTTTGCTGTATAGTGTTGCTGGTGATCTGTTTTCACCCCAGAAGTGGTTGCGTTTCATGGGGAAGAAGGTGTTATATAAGTATCATGTGTATTAATATATGAGCTAGCAGCATGCCCTTGTGACAAGAAAGGCCAACCACGTACTGAATTGTAGTAGCAAGACTGCAGGTAACAGGTCAAAGGAAGTGATTCCTCCTCTCTATCTGGGATGAGGGAGACCACACCTGGAGTACCATGCCCCATAGAAGAAAGACATTGATGTGCTGTAGCAGGTATAGTGGAGGGCTGCCTCAGATGCTCAGGGGGCTGGAGCACCATTTTATATGAGAAAGACTGAGGGAATTGGATTTGTTCAGCCTTAAGAAGTGAAGGGGCAGGGGAGATTGGTTCACTGTCTACTAGTACCTGGTGGGAGGGTGTAAAGAAGACAGAGCCAGACTCGGCTGAAAAGTACACAGTGGGAGGACAAGAGGCAACGGCACGAGCTGGAAGCAAGGACATTAAAAAGAAAAAGAAAAGAGAAAAAGCTTTTTACCATGAAGGCAGTCAAACACTGCTCAAGGGGTCCAAGGAGACTGTGGGATCTCTACCTTAGTGATATTCAAAATGCAACAAGCACAGCCCCGAGCTGTGACTGGACCTGCTCTGAGCAGGAGGTTGGACTAGAGACCTCTGGAGGCCCCTTACAACCCACGTGACTGATGAATAGGAACAAATTGTCCTCTCCTCTCACTGCTGAAGTCAATGAAATTAAACTACTGTAGATAAAACATATCTCAGAACCTCAGTTTGCAAAACACTTTTGAATGCTTCTGGATGAAAATGTACTATGTAAATGCAAGTTGTCCTGGTTTGATTACTGTTTAACTAGGCAACACTTATCTCAGTCCTTCCATTCATGGTACTGAGATCCTAGATAATGCAACATTATATTGCTGGCTAGAGGGCAAGAGCTCAATTAGTTACCAGTTTTCCCTGGTATTAAAGCCATATACAGGGCGCATCTCGGGGGGGAGCCAACAGAACTTTTAACACGTGAATCAAATTCATCCCTGAAGTAGGGAGGTAATTTTGAAATCAATATACCAGTTTTACACCCAGGGTGAAGTTGTTCTTGGAACTCTTTGACCAAGGGCTAACGTGGGAATATCATTCAGAGACTGCCAAAGCACTGACCCACGAGAAAGGCACGTTCGGTCTGTAGCCGTGCAGGGCACACGGCTTGCTTTGAATGTGGCATCAGAGCCCTGCACATGAAGTTGAAGTGCTGAGCAGTGGAGGGGGCTGTCAGAGTATGCTACAAGCCAGGAGGGTGTGGATTGCAGGTGTGAAACTGTGTGGTTGGATCCAGTAATTAAGCAAAGTTTAGCCCAGAGCTTAACAGCACTACCAGACAGAGCTCATTCTTGGTGACAGAAAGTGAGGGCAAGCTGGGGCATGAGGAAAGCATGACTGTGGGGACACCAGACAATTAATTGATAACTGGCAGTAGGCAGACCTAGTCTGAGTCGTCTTTAGTAGACTCAAGTGGTATTTCTCACAGAACAGCCGTGAAACCATGTTCCTTGAGTCCCATACAACAGGTTAGGTACTCACCTCAAATACCTTAAGTGCACGGGAGAGTGGTGAAGTCTTGGATCCCTTGAGCATAAAGAAAAGGTTCAGCATGGCTCTCCCATCCTTCTCCTCGAAGACAATTGTCTCCGTAGACTCTGCAGCATCAGTGGCTGCAGCTGCAGCCTCTCTTTCCTTCCTGGCATCTTCAATGAGGCTTTGACGTCTACCAATGAACCGCGGAGACTGAAGGCAGAACAGAAATAAATAACACTTCTGATAGAGCTGTAGGAGAGATCAGAGGCATCCCCGGTAGCTGGATGAGGTCTGACCGATGTGTCTCAGCACAGGAAGAAGGGGAAGGTTGGACTGACTTGCCTGGCTTTGTAGAGGAAGACCTGGTGATGAAGACTGAGGGTTTAGAATTGAACTTTCGGAAATATGGAGCTTTAGGAAAAATCTGTGTAAAATATCCTTGTAGCACGACCAGAGAGTGGGCTTCTCCCCTCACCTTCCCTAGGAACAGTTTTCAATATCCTTCAAAAAATAAAAATCAGAAACAATCTTACGCAGTTTTCAGGTGTCTGATGAACTCAAGTGGAGAGGTGTTAGATAAACACGAAGCCATCTGAGAAAAGATACGCTATGAGGGACACCTGAAGCCCACAGCTGTGGCCTGGCCAGGAAACACGAACTGTTCGCAGGTGTATTAGCAGGGCAGCTTAGCTAAACTGCTCCCAGGATCTAATGCGACATTTTCTTCTGACATTAAGCGGATGCTTACCCATTGAAGTGTAATTGGAACCACATCCATATACCCCAAAAAACAAATTCCTCCCACTGATCTACGGATTTGTTTTGTCCTAACAAAATCCTGCAGATTTCTCCTACTTGGAATTGCACCTAAAAGCTGCAACTCTGGGTCTGGGGTCATGTTAGGTCACTCGTTTATATTTATAGTGAGTTACAAACTATTTCCACCACTGCTGCTTCTTTTGTTATACAAATAGCTCATATACTAACTTATTTGTTCTTCATCTTTTTACAACCAGTTTTCCATTTAGAGGCAGCTCAGCTGGTTCCAATTTTCTGTGTTCAATACCCAAACCAGATGACAAACCCTCAGAACTTGCTAAAAGAAACTTGGGCAGCGCTGAAGAAGCAGCAGCACATAAAGCCGTCCAGCACCTGCATATAGAGCTGGACTGGCTGCAGTTTTCCCTCCGATTATATGGAAAATATCTGGAAAAGAGATAGACGCTAACCAAGCAGCGCCTTCCCCACCTTGTGAAAATTTGGAGAATGTTTTCCTGTTAAAAAGACAGCCTGCTCAACTACTAAGCCCATTTTCTCTCTGATTGTCAAAGCCCACCATCAGTAACTAATGTTTCCTGTGAAAATCCTCTTGGATGCTTTAGTGGTGTAAAGCTGACATTTTAAATGCAGCCTGAAAAATGCAGCACACCTAGGCGCCAGCCCACACGCTTCTATCCGGTCCTTTTTTAATAAAGATACACATCTGAAATGATATTTGCTGATCCTCAACCCCTTTATTCCTTATGGCACAGAAAAACACCTTCTAACAAATAAGCACATATTGCTGCTTGTCTAAATTGATGGTATTCATGCCCAAAGAGAGAAGAGATCTAATAAGTATCCTCAGGCATAACTTTTAAAAGCTCGTGAGCATGTGCTCTGCTTTAAGCGTGTGTTTTATATCGCCACTGTGTTTAAAGCTAAGCCGGTATTTACTTTAAAGTGCCTGCAATAAGCAGGGCAAACAGCCTTGCACTAGGCACGGTAACGGAGCTCTGCAGCGGTCCCAAGCCAGGCAGTGCTCTAGCTAAGGATGTTTTATCACACTGTGCCCCGAGGCACAGCGGTGCAGCACGATTTTACTTCTGGGGTGGAGAGGGGGAGAGGAGGGAAATTAGACCCCCATGTTTAGGCTGTAAATCGAGTTAAAATCCAACTGGAAGGAGTTTAAATAGCGAGAAGACCTGTGTGACTGGAAAGCCGCACCGGGAGAGGCAGCCACAACCAGTCAGACCCATGGGCTGGGACTGGGTGGCCCCTGGCAGGCAGGAGCGGGGGGTTTTGGGTCCCTGTCGAGGGGTCCTGGAAGCTGCTTAGCTCCATGCTGGCATGTTTTGGGTGGGTAAATTTTAAAAAAAAAAAAAAAAAAAGAAAAGGGTGAGTTTTGCTTGGGAGAAGAGCGCTGGGAGGGGTCTGCCTGCCTGCTGCCTCCTCTGCCGGGTAGAGGCTGCCTGGCTGCGCGCTCCCCATCTCATCCTCCTCTCCTCTGCCCCTCACATATTGGGGTATTACCTCCTTCTGCTGGAAATTGGGAATCTGGCATATAAACTAACCAAACTGATCTCTCATGATAAACGCCTTCCTTTCTTCAGAAGGCACTGTTACGTGGTATTTCCGAATTGCCTTGCAGACTAGCTCCCTGAGTGCATATCTAGCTACAGTGAGAAGTTTAATTTGATTTTGCAAAGCATTTATTTGCCTAACTGGGGCCTGAGTCTGATACGGTCATTCACCTCTTATGAAGGGTTAGTTCATTTTTCCTTCTTTGAATTTGCCGCAGCTCAGAGCGCCCTGCCTAAGCAGTGTCATTAAAAATACTGTGCTCTGAGCTAAAATACTTCGGCTTTGTTTTCCCGGCTCATTATTTGCAGCAAGAAGGAAAGATTGTAAAGACTATTTCCCTCCCTGCAGCATGGGGACGTTAACATCAAACCCCTGCTTCCCTGGGCGCTCCTTCTTGCTGGTTTGCCTCCAACTGCTGTCTCCTGCCTGGCTCTGCTTGTGTGCTCTGTAACCAAACCCTGCCCCAGCTACAGTCCCAGGGCGTCTTGTAAAAACTATTAGCAGCAGAAAAACGAAACACGTTAACAAAAGATTTTTCCACAGTGTGAGTTTGATGTTTGGCCGGCCCAGCTGACATGTAAAATACTTGCCGGTGTAGATGAGTTCTGGGATTGCAAAGGTCTTTTTTTCCCCCCAGTTTGCACAGTTTGCCCTGCAGCGGGGTGCTGGTGCCTGGGGTTAATGGCAAGGAAACACCTCAGACCTGCAGAGCTGGTGCAGCGGTGGGCAGGGGCTGGGTGGCCAATCGCCCATGGTCACGCAGACACCACAAGGGCCGGGGACACACGACGTCCCATACAAATGCGGAGTCATGCCTCTTGCCTGGTACAAGCCAGCAAAATAAGTGACAGGATTGAGGAGAGCTCCTATGCTAGGTGAGAGCAAAAGTCAAAGCCTGCTCTCAGAGTGATCCTAACAGGGCTAAGTTTTTTTTCTTTTTGTTTTTCTGAGAATTCTCATTCAAAGATGAGACGGAAAGACAGGCTGAGGTTTTATGTCCGCCCCAGGCTGGAGGAGCCGCAGGTTGCCACGCTCCTGCCCGCACACCTGGTGAACCCGAATTCCGCTGGCCCCTCGTTCAGTGGCCCATTTCCCATCAAACACGAAGCAGCACACCCGAGTGTGTAGTAACCAAACACTCGTCCCTTCTCCAGACAGCAACGAGCGTCTCAAGTACTGATTTGATGAGCAGCCTGGAAAATACTGGGTTTTCAAGAACCACTTCAGTGTTCATTATTTTGCCAGAATGAAAATGGTTGTGTGAGGGAGAAACCTTCCCTGATTTCAATTTATTAGAGAAAGCAAGTTAACCTCCTTGTTTCCTAAATGTTTCCCTTCCTTTCCAGCACACTCCACTCTCCAAAACACCTCTCGCTGCCTACGTAGTGGCTGATTTTACCGAGTCAGAGCATCACACAGGGTTAAGAGGAGAGCGGGTGAAAAAGGTGGTGGGCGTAGGGGATGGAAATGGGGACCTCTATAACCGACCTGCTGGAGTCACCCTGCAGATGTCTGCCAAACCCATCTGCTCCCTAATCCAGCTCGATTCCCGAGTTTCCTCCTGCCGAGCATCCCGAAGGGGTCCCCTCCCGGTGCACCCACTGCCACCGGCTGCTCTGGCTCCTCCAGGGTCACCAGCAGCCTGGCCACATCTCTGACCCACAGGACTGTCCCGTGCCGGGAGTCTCCGGGCTCCTCCTGCCTGCCCTGGCATTGGGGTTAGGAGGTGAAATGTCCCTGTCCTTACAGCCAGTCCAGCGGGTTGGCCAGACTTGGCTTTCTAAAGGCGTTGGCCATGTTTGCCTTTCTAAAGGCCCTTGGCAGCTCAGCAGTAAGTTTTCCTCTCCTTTCCCTGCCACATACGGATCTGCTGCGTGCAGAAGCATTCCCCGGGGCTGAGACCACATCAAGGGAGGGCTGGGAACAGAAGGGGAAGGATGTGCTGGGAGAAAGAGAAACTCCGGACGCAGCAGCAGCGAACAAACTGATTAAATTGCCTGTGCCTCGTATGTTGTCTGAAATAACAGCCACACTTTTTCATTATGCTGGAACAGGTGAAATCTCTGCAGTTTATTGCCTTGAAATCAGGAGAGCATTAAGATTTTTGAATTGCCTTCCACGCTGGGGATTCCTTGTTATTCCTGCCTTAGGTCTATGGGTTATTTACCTTGCTTTTGATTGGGGGGGTGTTGCATTACTTCAGCATTTCATCCCCCTAAATGTTTGCATTTCACATGTACCAGTATGTAGAGAGAACTGTTCGGGTAATTTCCCTTTGCCAGCCTGGAGCCCGGAGGTGCCCATGTGGGGGAACTCCCACAAAGGCAATGTTGGTCCTTCTATCCCTGCCTGCCTCTGCCTGTAGCTACAGGATAGGCTGCGGTTTTTGGAGGGGGAGGGAAAGAAGTGGGGTAGGGTTGTCTTACCATGATGGCCTCGGCTTGCTTGGAGTCCAGCTCTGACACCGCCCTGCGGAAGCCCTTGGCTGCAGAGGTGGAGATGTTTGGGGTTGGCATCTTTGCTCTTCCACGAGCTCTGATCTCCGCTTTCCAGCTCCTTGCCAGCTTTTTATAGGGCAGGGCTGACGTCAAAGACTCTTTCAAATCTTCTCTCCCCCCGCCACCTCCCCATCACCACCTCCCTCCTTTCTCCCCCTCGGGCTGAGAGGAGGAGGGGACGTGAAGGAGAGAAACGTTTCTGTCCCATTAAATCTAATAGCTACAAAGATTGCAGACACCCTGCCTTCGCAGACCAGACGCTCCCCCCACCTGTTTGCCTGCGCCCAAAAGATTTCTACTCTGTTTTCCCCCCCTCTTTTTCTTGATGGAGTTCACTCTCGCGCCGTGTTTCAGTCCGACACATTTGCTTTCCCAGCTTGGGAGTTGCATAAAAGGATTTTGATCTGTGAAAGGACAAAATCAAAGGAAGGAAGAGATTCAGCCCTTTCTAGCTCTTTTTTCTCCATGTTTGCCTTGTCATCAAGGCAGTAAATGAATAGGAAAATAACACTGATTCCCCCAAGGCAGCCGCGGGACTGGACACTGTTTTCGCGTATGCACCTCCTGATGCCTGGCCCCTGCAAACACTGGGTGTTTCCGTGCTCTCCCACCATCTCATGTCTTGGTTTGGCCATGTAACGCTGACAGCAGGATTACAGAATCGGGCCCCTTGAGTCCTCAGAGATGAAAAAGGATTTAAAGAAAATAACCTGGAAAAAAACCCTCTCAATCCTGCCTTCCCAAGGGCTTTGCTCCTCTTGCAGTAACTCCTAAGAGACCAAATGCCCGAGGACCTTTGGGGCTGTGACAGCTGGTGGCAGCTCAGGACCCGTCCCACAACTCTGCTTTGCTGCCAGCAAACCGGCCTTTTCCTCCCGGGGGGACTTGCAGCAGCTCTCCCACGCCAAACAAGCGCTGTGGGAATGCACGGTCCTGCTTCGGGGACAGGCCACCGGCTGGCACAAATCCTTGCAGTGGGGGAGCCGGTGGCGTTTCACCGGCTGACTGCCGGAGAGCTCACCCGCAACCTTGCCGACTGCAGTGTTGCTTTGGAAGATCTCCTGAAGACACCTCGTTAGCGTTGGTGGCTCATCCTTCCCGTGGTGGGACAGCTAAGTTCATGCCAGCGTGCTGATGATTTTTGCAGTGCCAAAAGCCCTGGAGGATCAACATCCCATTGACCACCTCAAGGCTGCAAAGCTCTTGATGTTTGCCATCTCCTGCAAACACTGGGGAGCACACTGCCAACCCCACCAAGGCAGCTTGGGAAGCCCCAACTGGCTAGAGGTTGGTAGAAGTTGAAGCTGAAGTAAGCAGTTGGCTGCAGCTAAAGATTTGGTCAAGTAGCGAGCCAAAAATAATGTTAATTCAGGTGGAGCAGCTTCTCTTATTGCGGGTGCTGAGGACACCCTGCTGTTCAGTACAGTGGAAAGCCGAGGAAGGAGTTAAGCAGCCATCGGTGCTCCTCTCTCCCCAGCCTCTGCGTCCTCCCGTGTGATACCACCTCACACACCCAGAGCAGCCTTTGCTTTTGCTTTAATTTCATCCCTAATCCCCCCTGCGTCTCCTAAACCTTCTGTTTCCCCTCTGTTAAACCCTGGATGCTCGAAACACAAGATAAAAACCCACCAAACTGATGGAGGGGAATGCTGCCTGGTGTTGCAGGATCTTCTCAGAAAACATTTTAGGGGCAGGTCCCGAGTCATCCCCGCTGCCCAGCAGCTGGGCAAGGAGCAGCACTGCAGGCTTAGTCACCTCCTGGCTGCTGGGGTGGCCTTGGGGACCTCCTTACGGGGGGATACGAATTAGCACAATCCCATGGTTGATTTTTTTGTGCTGAGGTGGACCATGGTAGCCGGACAAGCTGGGGTGTGGGGAACACCGCTCCGAGATACCGGCGCTCACTCCCACGCTGCTGCCTTAGCCAGGCGTCCCAGCCGTGCTCGCTGCTGGCTGCACCTTTTCACAACCCTTTTGAGCCCGTTTTTTCCAGCAGGCGCACAGAACAGAAGATCATCGGCATTGCTTCACGCTGCGACCGAGAGACCGCTGTCACCTAAGGAGTGACAGCTGTCTTCGACAGCCAGGCTCGCTGAACTGCTCAGGAATTGATCGCCTGCTGGCTAAGGGAACGAGGGGTTGTGGGGATGACTGTGGGACATCACTCACTTAAAACACAGCCCAGCTCCTGCTGA
>NW_009235464.1:9856-23716 GCF_000690835.1 Fulmarus glacialis
TTTCCGTGAAACTTAAGAAGATTAGGATCTCATGCAGATTGCCACCCATGCTGCCTCATGTTTCCACGTTCTGTCGTGACTTTTAGGATCTCATGCAGATTGCCACCCATGCTGCCTCATGTTTCCACGTTCTGTCGTGACTTTTTTGAAGCAAGGCTTTTCTCAGGAATCTCATAGACAGGACTTTCAATCAGTATGATGCTCATTCACATGCTGGAACATTTCTGTCTTACCCCAATCACAGCCATAGAGCGTGAAGAGGGATGCCCACCCCAGACAAACCCACAGGAGTCAATTACAGCAATTCATCCTGATTTTTACCCTGCAAGAGATCTGGTCCTCTCCAGAGACCAAGGGGAACAATTCTTGGATTTTGTGGGGTTTTAAGTTTATCTTCAGCACCCTTTCTGGTATAGGGGGCATTAAAGACAAGCAGTAAGTCAGTAGACTGTCAGAAACAGCTCCTTCAAACAAGCAGGTGTCTGTCCTAGGTTGCACCAGTGTCCTGCCTTAGGAAGACTGAGTCCGCTCTGCTGTTAGTGCTTCCTAGTATGTAGGAAGTAGATCTCATAAGGAAATATGTGAGTTAAAAGCAAACTAAGACCATATTGGTCATCTGAAGATGATCTACGAAGACTGGCTGAAAGAAGAACCAACTCCAAAAGAAGCCACAAAAATAAAACTTACGTATCTTTCATGTTATACCTCAGTGAAGAGCCCTCACTAGGGATTGTGTAACTCCATTAATGCCAGTAAAGTAAGCATATGAAGACAGCAAAGAAGATGCCTCTTGCAGCCGTTGCCTGTTTGCTTTGCTGAAGAAGTGGTCCTATGCAGCATTAAAGCCACATGAAGCCATTTCATGCAATGGTGGTGTTAGTCCACGATGAAGCTGCAAAGGTGGTAAGGGCAGAAAGCCATAGTTAGGCTTTCTCAAGAAGTTAGGCTTTCTCAAGAAGTTAGGCTTTCTCAAGAAATGTTTAATTAAAACTATTCAGAGACTTTGCTAGTGTGATACACTGTTACAATATGAGGGTTGTCAATGAAAGACTTTGCTAAGGTTGGGCCAGCTTCACTGGGATTTCACTTGGGAAGGAAAAAGGGACTTGGGTAGGAGGAGAGTTACGAGAATTGCATTTGAATATTATTATCAAAGAAACTTTTAATTCTGGATGAGCTCTTCTGGATTGCAATATCTTTAAAACAGCATGTAGAATACGGAATTTCAGCATTTTTTGTTTGAAGTTTTCAGTTCAATTTTAGGACAAAGACAAATTTCAAATTATTTAATGAATTTAATCAAAAAAAAATTTCCCTTCATGCTGTTTTCTTACCTTAAAATCAGAAGGAGAAACCGTTTTGCTAGACCTTTTATTTTTGGTAACTGACTTAGTATAAAGGTCTCTTTAGAAGCATTTGCCAGGGATGATAAACCTAAAATCAGCCATCAAAGCAAGTTCCAGTTATTCAAATTTGTAATCAATTTGCTGAAAGCATAGCCTTAAAATGTCAGTTCATGTAAAGAATTGAGAAAATTGGTAAAGTACTTTAATAAATATGGGAAGAGAACGAGTCACTCAGCCTTCCTGCAGGCTGTAACATATTCAGAGATCACATATGAAGGCTCTTCTGACAAACAGTGGCTTTAAAAAGCGCCGATAACATCAGACAAGTTTTCAAAACTATTGTATGAGTAGATGGAATTTCTTTGAATATATTTTCTGTTTTCCTTTTGTCTCATTACGTATTGTTTCTCTCCTTGTGAATCCAGTACTTTATTTAAGCTCATCAGTTCTTCTATTAGTTATCTCATCCCAAAGCCCTTGATTTTTAATCCCTCTTCTTTATATGGATGACAAATTAGGCGTACAACTTTTTTCTTCCTTAAGCCCTGCTAATCTGTCACCCCCCATCCCTGTCTGGTGGTGAGAGTCCTGCATTGTATGGAAACACTCTCCAGCACGGAGGCTTCACGTAGCCAAAGCGAAGTCCGGCTTTCCATGCAACCAAGGGCAAAACTTCCAGATTGCCACGAGGGAGGATAAGACTTTCTCCCTCTGACAAGAGTGGAAAAATCAGGTTGGTTCTCCTGTCCTGGAGGAGCTGACAGAGGAGGCGAGCTGGGAGGAACCACATGGCAGCAGGTTCTCATTTTGGACAGGAAGGTGGGGAGCGGGTGGACGTCCTTCAGAGCAGTGTTGTCAGCATAGCTGCAAGAGATCAGGAATTGCTTTTTTCCGACCAGTCCAGTGCAAAGCTCCTTAACATATTTTCCACCTGTGTCCTTCCCAGGCAAAGTCCCACCTTTTTGGACACCACCTACAGCTTGGACATTTCCATTTCTTTGCATGTCTACATCTCTATAAGCCACCTGTTCGGGTCCATGTTTAAGTTCTGCTGCTATCAGACATGACTTCTGGAGGCTGTGAGCCTGTTGGGTTAAACCAAGCCAGCCTTGCCTCAGCTTTTGTCATGTTTGACTAACTACCAGATTTGCTAATGAGGAAGAGGAGCCTTTAGGAAGCTTTATGAAAGAAATACAACAGATGGATGGGTCTTCATTACTGCTTTGTTTCTCACTCTCCAACCACATGACCATCCTTGAATGTGTGCGGGTGCCATGTGTATCCAGCTGTGTGTTTTAAGGGATTAATCTAACATAAAGCAGAAACAGCAAACACTGTTGGACAATGCTTCGCTGCACTAGTCACTAGACAGAGAAGCCCATAAACTGGGCAGCTCTGACTGTGCCTCCCTCAAGAGTAAAGCAGACCCAAAAAGGCTCCAGAAATGGCATTAAGGTGCAGAGCGCTGCTGGTCCTCAGGAGGCTCATTTCACCTGCCACTGGATGCAGGACTGGCGGTGCAGCGAGAAGCGCAAGGTATTATCTTCTTTGGCTGGATTCATGTGGTCATTTTGTGCATCCTCAAGCATTGTCTGCAATAATCACCATTCCTGAGCACCTTGGGTATGGGGACCAAGAGGAAAACTCCATCTGCCAAATTACCATCCCTCATTGTGGGAGTTGGAGAGATCTCCATGCAACAGCCCGTGGTCTTGATACAAGTCCCAGGGTGAATCAGTGGCAAAGGCACTTACAGCCCAGCCTGGCGAGGGTGGGGGTCTCTCCGGTGGCCCAGGGAGCTGCAGGGACAGGGTTTGCACTGTGAAAGGGCCCCACCAAGGGCCAAAGAAAGGGATGGCGTACGCTGATGTGAGGGCGAGCTGCCGCAACCCTGATGGCCGTGTGGCGCGGCCAAGTCCCCATGTTGCTCTTTCTCCCACCCATCCGCTCTCTCTCCCTCTTCGCCTCCACAGCCTGAATAATTACAGTCTGCCACATGAAGCAATTACAGAGGGGGTTAGCCAGCTCCATCAAGAGATGTTTTTTTCTCTTCTCCCTTCACAGCTCCATTCAACATCCCCAAGTGCCACAAAGGAGTTTAATAACCCATAATGACACCTCAGGCTTCCACGTCATTGCAGCTTCCCTGGGACTGGGGCAGCGGCAGGAGGGAAAAAAAAGATAATTAAAATCCTCATCTCCCTCTTAACTTTGCAGCCTCCTATTATCTAGAAAACACTGACTTTCATGCTCACACTCTCTTACAACTGATGAGCCCGGGGGAAGGGGGGCTGCAGGCAGCAAAGATGTGCTAGCTCTTCAGTAAGGGCAGTGCGGTGTTTCCTGCCAGCCTGGGAGAAAAGCTCTGCCAGACCAGATGAGGTTTAGCAGCTTCAGACCTGGTCTGGTGGACAGGCCAGATGTAGGGTCCTGGCCCTCCATCCGCCCCACTGCAGAGGTGACCGCTGGGACATGAAGAGCCCCAGTGCAAGGGTTGTGGGTAAAGCCCAAGACAAAATCAAAAAAGCCAACTATGTTAAAAAAAAAAAAAAAAGTGACAGAAGATACACTCTCCTAGAGAAGATGGAGCAGAGGTGTGCAACCTCCTTTAGTGCCTTTTTGCCTCAGTATGTGTCAGTACATTTTCACAGTGTAGTGTACAGGATAGATCTGCTCCACAGATGCAAACCAATGACTTAAGGATCAAGGCCAATACCCTCAGCAGCTAAATGCAAACCTCTGTGTCCAAGATTTCACATTTCAGAAGGCCAGGTCAGGTTTTAGCTAAATCTGAGAATATTCCTATTACCCACAAAACATGACCTCCCACCCCCCATTTTGAAGCATGGGGCCAGCTGGTCTCACAACTCTGTTTTCATCTCCACATTAAGATTCAACATTTTGTACTCATGTTGCTCAAATTTTGCCTCAAAACCCATCAAATCTCCTCTTGTTGGTCAACAATGAAAATGCAATTCTGGGAAGTTTTTACTGCAATCAACTTTTCAGAGGAAAATAACCTGATTTCCAGCAAAATTGTGAATGGTTTGGGGAAAGGGTTTTCAGAAGGAAGGGAGGCTGCTTGGATGGAGAAAAAAATCAGCCTCTCCCTAGGAACTGAGAATTTAGCCCTGAGTTTTCGGAAGAAAACACAGCAGCAAACCCTCCCTCTTTCAGGAAATGGACGTGGAACAGGCAAGTGACAATTCAGAAATATCGTATTGATGATTCACCTGTCGTGGCCAAATCCAAAACAACCATCTTGTCTCGGATCAATGGGGAAGCACTTTAGGAGCAATTTTCTCTTTGGAAATGTGGGCAGCAAGCACACAGTCAGGAGCAGGTGGCGGAATAAAATGCACATTTTCTTGGAGCATGCCATCTTGTGGGGTTGTAAAACTAACTGCTGACACCTCTGGTCCATTGTATTTCAACTCGTAGACAACATCATTAACAAGGTCATCAGGGAATGTCACCTCCCAGCGGAAAGGTAGCCTATGTGTATTGCAACAGGTGTCCTTCTGCACTACCAGTCCTTGTGATTTTAATTTATGTCTGTGATGATACCCAATATTTTACTCCCAGCTCCCGGAGTCAGCTTTCTTTAAAAAAAAAAAAATTTAAATGCAGCCCTTTTGAGAAGAGAGGAAAGATTGAAGAGGAGTCTAGGAGCTCCCAGAGAGGTGGAAAAACCCTCCAGAAACAGTAATTATCATATGGAGACCTGGCACAAAATTTTTGAACATTGAGTTTGACAGTGAATTGGCTTTTCTGGAAAAAAAAAAAGGTTGCGCAGGTAAACAACTGCCTGAAAACATCAGAAACATTATGACAAGAAAAATCAAATGTCCAGCACTAATCCTATTGCTGACAACCACTGCAGAAAACACGGGGCTGCCTTTGTGACTGCTCACCGCGTGGCCGTGGGCAAGTCGTTTAACCCACTGCCTTCGTTTCCTGCCTTCTGCCTGGAGGCTGGTAATTGCTGTAACCTTCAGCTGCGAAGAACCAGTTAATAGTGGGCAATAGATACAGAAATCGATAGAAATATTTGGTGCTCACCTCCTTTCAGTCCTCTCGCCTGTAGTCTGATTGCCCATCAGGTCTTTGCATCGCTGAATACATACAGAAAAGGGACTCATGCTGCTGCTTATTTTTCCTCCAGACCCTTGAAAGTCCAAGCACTAAGAGGTTTGAGGTGACCTGGATCCTCCAACTCTTTCTCTAGATGAAAAGAGAAAGTCGAGGGCATGTCCCTATTTTATTGCCAAGTTCATTAAGTCCCTGTCCTACTGTATTAAGTCATTCTTGAAATGGGGCGTTTAGTCTCTTCAGTGCTAGTGACCATGGTGTCTGGCCTGATGTGTTTAACCCTCTTGCTCATCCACCCACGCCATGAAGTAAGACATAATTTATCTAATTCATGGTGGCATCAGAACAGAGAAAGACAAGCCATGGTGAGGGATCCAAAGCAAGTTCCCATCGCCCTTTCAGAAGGACTGGAAACACCTCACTGAGTATCGGTGTGGTCTTAGCACGGCCAAAACTGATGGCATGGGAGTAGAAGGGACTTTGACCCATTGCCACCAGTGCCCTGTGACTGTTAGGACCTGCACTGCAGGGCTGCACAGTGTGGCTGGGACGGGTTTGGACCCAACATCTGCTCTTGGGCCGTTCCCCTGAGCGTTGTTTTCCCCTCAGTTTCCCGGTCACCCACCCCTTGCGGTTTTAGCCGTGGAAGCAAATGATGTTAGAAGCAGCCAAGGATTTTCAGTGCTTTGTCAGTGTTTGCCCAACACTCTCCTTTTTCATGAACATGTCATTCCTTTGACGTAGATACATCTCCTTCCCCCTCCTCTTACCCCTTTTCTCATCTTCTGTAACGGCAGCTCCAGGTCAGCAAGGTGGAGCAGCGAAATGCAGCTCAGTGCTACTTCTGCGTGAACAGAAAATTGCCAACTTCTTACCCACTCGATTCCCTCTCTCCTCAGGCACTGGAGGATAAAAACCATCTGCCTGTCAAACAAAAGGTCTGATGTGATTTTAGCATTAGGAGTCACACAAAGGGTCTCAGACCTATGAAAATGTCACGATATTGACTTCATACAAATGTTTATTCATCATTCTGTTTATAGGCAGAAAGGTGGTTTGCATTCAGCATTGAATGGATGAGATCTATTATGGAGACACAACCAGTTCTGAACTGGAAATTGTCACCAGCATTTCACAGTGAAGCCAATGCTTTCCTATTGATTCACATCTGCTCAGGATCTCATCTGTTATTCCTAACAGGTAGTCATCAAGTAAATACATGGGAAAGAGCATAAGAAAATATTTTCCTCTCCTTTTTAGAGGATGAATGTAAATGTATCACCCATGGCAAGATTCATTCTACCCAGCAGGCTTAAGAGGATGACTCATCAAAGCCCTGTGCTTCTCTTCTGGATCTTTCAAGGTGTATCAACAATGTTTTATTGATCCACACTCATGGAAAGTAAAGAAAGAAAAGAGTCTGAGATCTATACTAGTACAATATGCCTGACTTCAGTAATTCTGCCATTAAGCTACTAGGATGACGTGATGGCAAAGCAGGGTTTACGAGATTACATTTCCTATCCTCCCAATGATAGGACTGTTCTCCACACATACAGATCCTTTAATCTAGTGGAGAAGAGAACAAAAAGATCAGTAGCTGAAAGTTAGGCAAAGAAGAAAAGTTCAAGTCAGCAGTAGGACATACATTTTTAATAGTGATGGTGAGCAAGCCCAAAGAGCATCGGGAAAGCCATGTTCCCCTTTGCTTGAAGTCTCCTAACCAGAACGGGTACCTCACTTGAAGATTGTGTCCATCAGACACAGAGACAGGACAGGGTAAGTCTAATGGGGATGGCACAGCCCACATGCTGTACCCAGGAGATATGGCTGTGATGACCCATCTCACAAAGCACAAAGCTTGAGCAGGGGTATCTACTGTCCCCAGCCAGGAAGGCAGGGTAGACCCCTACCAACTCCCACCAGCACAGCATGGCTGAGGTCCTTCTACCTTGCACCCAGCCAAGACTGATCTTGGAATCCTCACATTTTTAGTGAGAAAAGACAGGTAAGAAAACACGATCCCTGCAGAGGAAGTCTTTAGCCTTTCCACGTGTACCAGTTGGGAAAATGCATGTCTCTGCATCACTTAATGTGGTGGAAATTATGTGTTTCGAGTGCTCATCCTTCCCCCTTCCCCTGTTGGCGCAGGCAGTGCCTGCCTCAGGAGAGTTAATAGTCCTTTCACTTATTTAATTTACATCAGGGACGTGCTAGATGGCCACGAGGCGTGTTGGCACAGGAGGAAAAGCACCACAGAAGAAGAGGAGGCTAAAACCCCCCCAGATCTTCATTGTTCTGTCTCCCTTCTCATTCCTACCCTCAAAACATCGCCACAAGCAAATAAATGCCTTTCTGGGGGAAGCCAGCATGCGGTTTTCCCCAGCAATCTCCTCTTTCTCATGTTGCTTCCCTGCCTCTCCCGTGGGTTTGCCTTTCCCCAGCTCCCCGTCCCCTTCCTCCCCGCCTACGTCTGACCGGCACAGTGGCAGATGCCCGGCCATAGCCTGAAGGGATTTGCCTTGTGCCTTTAGTGGGATGGCATTCGTCTCCCTTATCTGTCCCCGGTAGGGCCATGTGTTTTGTCTCTGCTCCCCCTCCCTGCAGATGCGTGGTTGAGGGCAACGAGAGACAAGGGGTCCTTGTAAGTGACTTATGATAATTGCAGAGCAGCAACTGCTCTGAAAATCTAAATTCCTCCCTGACATTTCCAGTCTAAAGCTCCCACTGACTCAGCTGCTGCTTGTGATATTTAAACAAGGATTATCCCCTTTTTTATTCTTTTCTTTTTGATAATGGGATGGCAGAAGGTTAGTTTAACACTTTCCTATGGTTTATTTGGCTGTTACAGATCCAGTGCTCTTCAGGACTGTAACCAAATCTCCGCTTCCCAAGTCAGTCATTTAGCATGACTGGGATGAACAAAAGCTCCCATGATAAAAAACCAAGGATCTTTCCCTGGATTGTCATCTTTTCCAAATTTTTCTTCAGCACAAGCTTTAGCATACTGGGAAATTTCCTACTTTGGGTGTAAAAAGACTTATCCCATTGGCTTCAGCACAACTGCACTCAACATATCCCTCTGGGTCCTCAGGTATTGCATCTTACAGTAGTTTTCTGCATACTAAAATAGATTTTATTTTGTAGGGATGCTGAGTAGCATCTCCACAAAGGAACCTTAAAGAAAGCTCAGGGAACTTTTTGATCCCTGAGAGATGCAAGTGCGGCAGCACTGGGAGAGAACATGCACTAATCAAAGCTCTCCATCAGTTCAGAAACCACCTGGCAGGTGAGGGACAGCACTGCAAGTAATACCCCATCAGACCCCTCATTTGACGTCCCTTCAAAAGGGCATCCAAAATGCAGAAAGTCAGTCCCCCTCACGACAACACAAAACAGGCATCCAGCCCCAAGCTCGGGTCATCCCAAGCGAGCCCTCCATGCCCCAGAGGATGCCCCAAGGCGGCCGCGGGGCACGCAGGCTCCGGGAGACTGCCATGGGGCTCGGTCTCGGGGGGCTGCGGGATGCTGCAGCCTTCTCGACAGCGCTCAGAAATGGGAGCGGGATCAATGTGCCTGATAACCCGTCATTACGGCGCGCGCTGAGCCAGACCAGCCCGTCCAGTGCCCTGCCATTAGCCAGCCGTTTATTCCTGAAATTGGACGAGAAATTGCTGAGGATGGGGCGAGGGGGAGCTGAGGTGGGGAGCCGAGGGGGCCGAGGCTGGGATGCAATCCCAGCACCACGTGCAGAGCCAGCTTCTCACCCCGGCACCGGGGTTTTGCAAATGACTGAGCAAAATCTGAGCATTTCTCTCTGCTTTTCAGAGAGATGGAGGGGTTAGGAGGTGTTAAGGGGGCTTTCCCACGCCTCGTGGTGGAGGTTAGGGTGGGGTGCACTGGACAAATTTAAGCAGTGCAGACACATTTGAAAGCACAGAGAAGGCGGGCACACGGCCGTGGGCTGGACCTGGTGGAGGTTTGGGACGGGAGCGAGGGTCTGCCTGTGCGCACGGGTGTCCGTAGCACTGACGCTGGCAGCGGGGGGCGGCGCGGGCCCCCATGTCTCGCCGCGGGCCCCAACCCGCAGTCAGGCAAAGCAAACACATCCCTAAATGGAGATGCTCCCGCTGCCCTGCCGATAAGCAGCGCAGAGCGGGTGCAGAGACAGCTGCCTGTTGTTCCCCGTGCCCCGTGACGCAGGGCTGCTTTTCAGCCCCAGCAGTGCCTGAAGAAGGTCTCCGTTAAGCCCCTGTTTGATCAGAGCCAGCGCTCTTTGGACTGCATCCCTGCTGGGGGAGGCCAGTACCTTTGGGCACCTTAAATGAGCAAATGGTGCAGAGCTGGTGTGGCCACGCTGTCTGTTTTGGGTCACCATCCCACCCTCATCATCCTCCCTCGCAGTGCCAGATCTTCCTCATGTGGCAGCCCATGGTTTCAGGGACATTATCCAGGGCAGAGGCAATACAGGTCACGCCAGACCTCGGATGGGCAGAAAACCTGGTCTCCGTCCCCATCTCATGGTCCCCCCCAACTTGGGGCACCTGCTTCCACTCCTGGGGTGTCCCCACGGCAATTGTAGCTGTCAGGCAGCGGAGACCCGAGGCTGAAATCCAACGCTGCTCACCGTTTTGCTCCTTGAGAATAAAGCTCCTGAGAAAGAGCGTGCTCTTCTCTTCCAGCACAACTCAGGGAGCCAGCAGTGGGGTATGGCTGTGCACCGGCTGTGCGCATGACCTCCTCTCCTGGCACTATTCTCTCTCCTAGAGAGCAGCAGGCAGCCACTAAAGCACGGTCAAAGCAGTGCAGCTTAGGCACAGAGCAATAACGGTGCCTTGGGTGCCAGGGTGAAACCGGTTATCCTTAGAGCATCTTCCTCAGGTTCTTCTTTTCCCAAATTAACATCTCCCCCTGGTCCAGATCTATTTGAAAGGCCTTCTGTGCACGCAGCTCTTACAGCATGTTTGGGGCTGGTCAGCGGAGAATGTGTTTTGAAATCCTCTATCAGGGAAGTCCACGCCCCAAGATGGAAAACACCTTGCGTGTAGTTCCCACTGGTCTCCTTTTGGGCCTTAGTCACCTCTACGGCCTCAAAAAGGACCAGGGGGACTTCTCATGCCCAGGAAGAGCTTAAAAGTTAGACTCGAACTGAGGTTAGCCTCCATTCCTCAGATGGCCTGCGACACACTGGATAGCCACATGGTCATGGTGCCCTTCGGAGGGACCTTGGCAGGCTGGAGAAGTGGTCAGATGGGAACCTCACCAAGCTACAGTGAAAAGTCCTGCCCCTGCAGGGGAATAATCCCACGCACCAGCACATACTGGGGGCCAACCAGCTGGAAGGCAGCTTTCCATGGAAGGCCCTAGGCGTCCTGGTGGACCCAGCCCCATGCAGCTGCTCTGCCTCAGCAGAGGGCTGGACGAGGCGATCTCGAGATCCCTTCCAACCTCCACCACTCTGGGATTGTCAATGGAGAGAATAGAAAAGAAAAAAAAATTAAAATAGTAGCTTGAAAAAGATCCTCTTGAAAAGCCCACTTGAAAAACCTCCAAAATGAAAAAAAAAACAAACGAAAGAAAGAAAGAAAGAAAAAAAGAGTCTCCCTCCCTCCAGCTGTTAACTGGTCAATGCACTTTTCAGTTTGCTGGGAAAATTTTTATATAAGGACCACTTTGTGCTCTTGTCAATAATATGACACCTCGCCACTTTCTTCTAATTGCCGTGACACATCGGAGTTGCTACTGGATCAAACGCAGGGCTCCTTGCTCAGTGCCATCGGGTCCCCAATGCCTGCGGGGTAGCCGCAAACCGTGGGGATGGAGCGGTGGCAGGGCCAAGCAAGCATGGGGATGGGCAACCAGCTGCTGCTTGTGATATGCCTGGTGGCCTGTCACCTCCTCTGCCTGCTTTGTATGCAAAGTAGATTTAAAGTCCTATAACCATCTCCACCCTGTCTTTTGGTCAGTGATATCAAAACTCTGTTAGGTCTCAAAGAACGGTAATCAGGGATGCATCCGGGAAGAAGAGAAATCCAAACCATCCTCTCAGCTCCCTCCTCTACTGTGACTCACCATCTGCAAAAGGAATTGATCATAAATGTGCCTGATGTTGCAAGTCTCTCCTTATCCGTCCTCCGAAGCCTTCCCTCTGCCCCAGCATGGATTGCTGGTGGTCAGCCAGGGGTTGAACTGGGAGGCAGAAAACCTGAGCTGCTCCCGTGGGTCCTCACGCCAGGCAAGCTCTGCCTGGGGGGGGACGCATCAAAAGAGGATTGCAAAACCTCAGCAGCTCTCAGGTCTGCTCTTCTCCACTGCCAGCCGCTTCTACCAGGAGATGTCTGTAAGGAAGAAGTGGTTTCCAGAAAAAAGAGGGGCTTGGAACAACTCTCTTCCTTTCAGTAAAGACTCATTTATTTAATGGGTGGAGATGGGCACGAGGGAGCCTGAAATCTCATTCCCCTGCTGAATTTCCAGGAAGCCGAGTGTGCTGACTCCAGCTGGACGCGCAGTCCCAGCCCGCAGAAGCCTCCTGTCCCTCGTCTGCTCATGACAGCATGTTCGCTCACCCTCTTTCTCCCTTGTTTTTACCCTTTCATTCGGCTCCCACTTCGCTTCAGGGTGACTGTCGATAATCTCCGTGGATGGGCGCCTGAAGTTCCCTCCCCATCAGCCCCACCTGCAGCCCTGGGATATGTCACGGCAGGGACAGGGGATGGCTCCAAAGCCAAGCGAGCCCTACGGCAGGGCAGGGCTTGCCGCCTCCCCGCTCCCTTTCTCCTGGGTCAAAACCCAGGCCACCCAAAAAGGCTTCAGTTCAGACCTGTATTGAAGTGACTAATCTGGCCCTATTTTCAGAAAAGCTGGGATCACAGGCTTCACCTGAAACTGTTTCTAAAACATCTTAAACCCCCTGTTCCTCTTAATGTATTTTTTAAAAGCTGCTTTTTCCTTTCTTCCCTGTTTTCTCTATTTTCCTTCTAACTGGAGGCATGGGGCAGTTTCCCTCCACTGCATCTCTTTTCAGCATTAAATAGTGACCTCCTGAAGTGGCTCAGGAATGTGCTGGCATTTTGCAGCCTTTTATTAGGCAGCGGTCTACTTATAGATGCTGAAGAGGGCTTAACCGCGGCGGTTGTCAGGAGGCAGGGAGAGGCGAGGGAAGGGTAATTGAGGGTTTAGACAGCGCTTCGCTCTGCGAGACACCTACCATCAAAATCAGGCAGGGTCTATCGATCGGCCTCTCAAGTGGTCTGCCTCTCCTATTAGCCCTTTCCTGGGCGATGCAGAGGGTATTGAAGAAGTATAGATTTTTGGTTGCACTTTGCAGTGACACCGGAGGCAGCTGGAATCGGGAGGCACAGGAAAATAGGAAGACGTGATTTCTTTATGGGAAAAAGACAGGGTTGCTGCCCCGGTGCAAGGGCAGGCCTTCACTGCACCATCACCTTGTGGGGAGCAGCTCATCTGAGCTGGTCTTGGGCAGTCCCATGGCAAAGCCCTTTCAAATAATCTAGTCTTAATTTAAGGTCCCCCAAATGACAGGCTGAAAGCTTTTCTATGTAGGGAGATGAGGTAAAATGCAAAGAAGAGTATAAAAACCGTGGAGAACTAGGCCAAGGCAAAGCACACTTGGTAAAAAAGAGGATGGCATTCTCTCTGGCCAACACCGATACCTTAACCAGTGGTCTGAAAGAAAATGGTGGTGGCTGCTAAGCTTTGGAGACAGGGAACGAACTGGTGGTGCAGTGATTACTGGGAGATCTGTAGTTTTCTGTGGAGTGTGTTTTAAGATGGAAAACGGATTAAATAGATGACCCTTGCACGATAGGGACAACCTCTGCATGTCGGACACCATCCGGAAGGAGTCGGCTGTAATGAACGAGCGACTTTCTAGCAGGGTGCAACAAGAGGGGCTGTGAGGTGCAAGGGAGCAGGGGTTGGAAGGTGCCATCCCAGCAGCAGGGAGACGTTTGCTGAACTCCTCCCGCTCCTGCGGGCTGCTCCCCTCGGCAGGTACCCCCAGGTACCTGGGGTGAGCGGCCTGCGCTCTGCTTTGGGGCTGGGCCTCGCAGGCTCTGCCCAGGCGGAGCTGGACAAAGGCCGGGGGGCGTTCGTGCCAGACGGGGCACGGGCAGGAGGGGAACGCTGGGCCACGAAGGGAAGATGTCACCATCTTGTGGCCTCCACGCGGCACCGAGTGTTGGGGCGTCTCATCCCGTCCCTCACGGTGAGCTGCGTGTGCCTCAGCGTCCCCGCGGCAGAGAGGGGACAACAAAGGCTGCAACAAAGGCTGGCTGAGGCTGGGGAAGGCGAAGGGGGGAACCGGAGATACGGGACGTGCGGTCCCGGGAGGGACCCGTCCGGCAGGGTGAGGTGTCCCCGCGGCCGGGCCGGGCGGAGAGGCCACAGTACGGGCGCGGTA